>NW_007258188.1:145358-237449 GCF_000164805.1 Carlito syrichta | reverse complement strand
GGAACTACAGGCGCACGCTACCACACCCGGCTAGTTTTGATTTATTGTAGAGATGCAATCTCGCCCAAGTTGCCCAGACGGGTCTCGAACCCGCAGGCTCAGGCAATCCACTCCACCTCAGCCTCCCAAGGCGCGGGGTTACAGGCTGAGCCACTGAGCCCGGCTGCCAATTCCTTTCTTAGAGTATTATGGTAAATGGTCAGGGTCCGCTTATGAGCGAGAACATGTGGTACTCTGTTCCTTGTTTCTGTCATGGATCACTGAGTATTATAACTCTAAATCCATCCAACTTGCTGCAAAGTCCATATGTTTGTCCTTCTTTATGACCTCATAATATTCCATTGTGTATATGAACCACATTTTGTTAATCCAGTCCAGTTTTGAAGGGCAGCACAGTTGGTTTTGTTTTTTTGCTATTGTGAATAGTGCTGCAATAAACGTGCATGAAGTATCTTTTTTGTAGAATGATTTGAGTTGCTCTGGGTATATTCCCAGAAGGGGAATCTCTGGGTCTATGAAAGGTCAATTTCTAGTTCTTTTAGGAATCACCATACTGTTTTCCATAGAGGTTGAACTAGTTTGTGTTCCCACCAGCAGTGTAGAAGTGGTCCCTTTTTCCTCATCCTCTCCAGAATCTGTTGTTGTTTGTTTTATTAATGATATGACTGTTTTTACTGAGGTTAGGTGGTATCTCAATGTGGTTTTGATTTATATTTCTCTGATGATGAGTGAGACTAAGCACTTTTTAATAAGGAACATGTTTTTAAAAGCACCACCCTCTCATCATGTCCTCAGTGGAGCTCCTTTGCAGCAGTTTGTGAATGAAGTCCTTCCCTACTCTTAGAATTGTGAGTACAGTATATTTGGAGCCTCTATATTTTGAGCTTCAGATCTTATGTAGGGAAGCAGTCAACTGGATTTATAAAGGTATATAAGATGATCCATCCTATATATAAATGGCCTCCCCACCAAGGTGTCTCCTCTGCCATCCCTCCCACCCTTCCTTCTTCCCTCCCTCTCTTATTTTTGTTTTTTTGCTTTGTTTGTTTTCATTGATATGTCTCTTTTGAAAGCATGGTATATATTAAAGTATAATTTGGATAGTGTCAAATTTACTCTTTTGGGGATATAGTTCTATAGATTATGACAAGCATATGGTCATGTAAATATAAGCACAATAAACAAACAGACGATTTTCATCATGCCAAAAAGTTTTACTACTACCTCTTCGTAACTAACTCTTTCCTGCCACTCTCAGTCCCTTCAAACTACTGGTCTGTTTTTTTCCTCTGTGGTTTTGACTTTTCCAAAATGTCATGTAAGTATCATATAAGTTACTTTTAATGTCATGTGAGTGTTTTGAATCTGGTTTCTGTCACTTAGCATAACATATTTGAGACTTTTCCATATTGTTCCATGCATTAGTACTTTGTTTCTTTTCATGGCTGAAAAGTATTCCATTTTGTAGATGTACTTCAGTTTGTCAATTCTCCATTTTAAGGATACTTTCTTGTTACCAATTTTTGCTGATTATGATTTAAACTGCTATATACATTTGTGTAAAGATTTTTGCTTGAACATATATTTTTGTTTCCCTGGGGTAAATAACTAGGAATGGGATTGCTAAATTGTATAGTGAATATATATTTATCTTTGTAAAAAGCTGGCAAACTACTTTTCAAAGTGAATGGATCTGTTTTTATTTCGACCAGCAATATGTGAGCATTTCAGTTGCCCTACATGTTTATCTGCACATGGTGTTATCAGTCTTTTTAGTTTTAGATTTCCTATTTAGGTGTATAGTAGAATCTCACTGTGATTTTGGTTTGCATTTCCCTAATGACTAATAATGTTGAGCATCCTTTCATTTGCTTACTTGTTTTTCTTCTTTGGTGAAGTTTCTGGTTAAATAATTTGTCAAGTTTTTAATAGGGTGATTTGTTTTCTTATTAAGTTTTGAGGGGTTTTTTGTATATACTGAATACAGTCTGTCTTCAAATATGAATTTGTAATTTTTTCTCCTATCTGTGACTTGTCTTCATTTAACAAAATATGTCTTTAGCAGAACAAATGTCCTAGTATTGTTGAAGTCCTTTTTATAAACTTTAAAAAAAATCAATTTTGCTTTTTTGCCGTATTTAAGAAATTTTTTCCTCATGTAAGATCTTTCTTCTATACATGTTAAAGTTGTAGGTCTTACATTTTGGTATGCAGTCCATTTTGAATTAGTTTTTATATATGGTAAAGGTCAGGGTCAAGGTTTTTGTTCTTTTGTTTTTACATATGGGGCATATTGAAGAGACTTCTTTCTACACTGAATTGCTTGTGCATATTTGTTAAAAATCAGTTGACCATATACATATGAGTAAGTCTACTTTTGATTCCCTACATGTCTATCCTTTGCCACACTGTCTGGATTACTGCATCTTTATAGTAAGTCTTGAAAACAGCTATTGGTATTTGCCTATTCTGTCTCCTTAATTTTCTATATGCATTTTTTTCTATAAGATTTTCTGTTGATATTTTTGAGATTCCATTGACTCTAAAGATCAATTTGGTGAGGGTTTAAATCTTAACATTGACCTTTCCAAACCATGGTGATTAACGTCTATGTTTAAATATTCTTTGATTTTTCTCATGATTAATTTGTAATTTCCAGCATATATCTTACTCCTATTTGGTTAAATTTATACCTATACATCTCATATTTATGTTTTCTGGTATTACTTTAAAATTTTTAAAAATTCAACTTATAATTATTCATTACCAGTATAGAGAAATACAAGAGGAAATAAGTCGCTTGTCAGAAGGCACATCCTGCAAGATGGAGTCTTATATAACATAAAATAATCATGGGAGTGACAACCTTTGCCAATTTCTGTTTGTTAGTAACCTGTCATAAGCCCTATCACTCTCAAAGGGAAGGGATTAAACAAGGGCATGAACACTAGAAAGCAGAGACCTGGGATCACTTGGGGTCACCTTAGATTCTGTCTACTACTTAAAATCTTCTCTTGCACATTTAAGTTTCTAAACCATCTAAAACTAATGCTTTAGTATATGAGGTAAAGGTCTAAATTTATTGTACTTTTCTATATAGATAACCAGTTGCTCTAGCACCATTTTTAGATTCATTTTTTGTTTTTTGTGGGGTTTTGCTTGTTTGTTTTTTTAGTAGGAGTCTCATTCTGTCACCCTGGTTGGAGTGCTGTGGCATAATCACAGCTTACCACAGCCTCAACCTCCTGAGCTCAAGCAGTCCTTCCACCACCTCAGCCTCCCCAGTAATTGGAAGTACAGGCACATGCCACCGTGCTAATATTTTGATTTTTTTTTTTGGGGGGTAGAGATAAGGTCCTGTTATGTTGCCCAAGCTGGTCTTGACTCCTAGACTCAAGCATTCCTCTTGCCTCAGTCTCCCAAAGTACTGGGATTACAGGCTTGAGCCACTGTGTCTGGTCAACTCATTTTTGATATTTAATTTTGTCCCTGTCAGAAATCAAGTTTCCATATGTGTGAGTCTGGGCACTTTCTTCTATTCCTTCCTGTGCCAATACTACATACATCGTCTTAATTACTACATCTTTCTAATAAATATTTGATATCTGTTTCCCCCAACACCACCAGCAGTTTGCCTTGGCCAGTCTTGTACCTTGTACTTCTATGTAAATTTTAGAAATACATTCTAAATTCCTCAAAAAATTTTGTTGGTATTTTGGATTAAAATTGAATCCAAAATACCAAAAATTGAATCCTATTAATTAATATAGGGTAAACTTATATTCAGGCAATGAAGATACTTTAGTTGTTATCATGAAGAATGTTTCATTTATTTATGTCTTACATATAATGTTTTTAAATAAACTATAATTTTTCCTCAGTAAAGGTTTTATGTCTTTTTTTGTTAGATTTATTTTTCGTTATATAATTTGTGGATACTTCTATAACTATTTATTAAATTATAGCTTCATATTTAGCTGATTCATAAACACTTTTTGGTATGTCAGTCTGATATCCAGTTACTTTGCTAAACAGTCTTCTTACTGCTATTAGGTTTGCTTGTAGAGTCTTTTTAATTTTCTTTTGTAGATAGTCATATCATTTGTGAATAATGGCTGTTAGGATTTTTGTTTTCTAATCTTTGTATGTTTTATTTCCTCTTCTTATCTATATTGGCCATGGCATCCAGAATACTGAATAGAAGTGATAAATCTTGTAACAAATTTCATCCAAAATGTGACCATGAGGTACCAGAAGTTGTTTCCATTTATACTTTAATCTTACCATTGATGGGATGATGCATAGGGTTCCAGGTTAATGTGTATTTTGGTCATTGTATTTTCCCTTTCTGAATAAATGTGCATTATATACATTTTGATGCATTCTTTTCTACTTTTGTTGAATTTTTTTGCCTCATTTTACTATTAAAATTAAGGATCCTGTGAATTAAAGATATTGACTGTCTACCTCTGTAGAATTTTAAAAAACTACTTACAATTTTCTTACAAGTCAAAGTTTTGAATTTTTTTAAGAGAGCAAGTGATTGTGTGAAGATATTTGTTGTTTTATTCATTTAATGTCACAAATAATGTCATTATTTCATTTCTATAAAAATAGATGATATAAAGGTTATTTTCCTAAACTGGATACTTAAAATATTAGCATTTTTAAAAGGCATCAGTTTAAGTGTTTCTAAATCTCTGTTGTTTAGGAAATCAATACCAAGCACATTGTTAATCTTTGAAATACATACACACATGTACACACACACACACACACACACACACACACACACACACACCCTGTGTACATTTGTATAATGAAGTGACCGTTATAAATAAGTCATTAATACATTCATGTTTATTACATATGTTTTTTTGGGGTATATTATTACTTACATTAAATTAATTGACCTGAAATAATAATACATTATTTAAACATTGTTAGATTAAATGCTAGTGAAAATGATCTCTTCCAAAAACATTCCATTGAGGATTCTATTAATAAGGAACTTCTCTCGTTTAAGGAGATGTGTGAAATCTTTGCTTTTGTTACTTTTGGAAAGTTTGAAGTCATGTATACTATTAATAAGGAACTTCTCTTGTTTAAGGAGATGTGTGAAATCTTTGCCTTTGTTACTTTGGGAAAGTTTAAAGTCATGTATAACAGATTTATATCTGTTGGGCACTTATTTTAAGTATCCAGTTTAGGAAAATAACCTTTATATCATCTATTTTTATAGAAATGAAATAATGACATTATTTGTGACATTAAATGAATAAAACAAAAAATATCTTCACACAATCTCTTGCTCTCTTAAAAAAATTCAAAACTTTGACTTGTAAGAAAATCTTAAGTAGTTTTTAAAAATTCTACAGAGGTAGACAGACACTATAACAGATTTAAATCAAGAAATGTGGACTTGACTAAATAAGTGCCCAAATACTTTACCCCTTTTAAAGATTTTGAGCAAACTAGTAGAAGTACATTAAAGGTTAAAATCAGAGCAAAAACCAATATTTACCATAAATACCAGCCAAGAAACTGAAAATGATATTTTCGTTGTGGGATTCAACAGAATTTGACAGTGACTCTTTTGCTTCAGTTTTATTGCCATGATTAGAAATACAGCTGCTTATCTGAAGGCAGATCCTAAAGTTTTGGCCAACTAGAATATTTGTAATACCAATTAAATAATTTTAGACTACAACACTTAAAATGATATGCAGGATCTTATACACACATCCAGTATGAATTTGTATCTTTTATGAACACCATATATTAACTTAATGGAAAATACCAGGTTCTTATTCTCCAATTTTACTTCTGCTTTAAGTCTCTGATGTTTGCTTATTTAATTATAACACTGATCTTATGAAATCAGTCCTTATTATGGTGGTTCTGCCTAAAGACAAGCAAACCACACCTAGCCAAATCAAACCTATAACTGCAGTTAAAAGATGTCTTTTACTGTGCACTGTGAATGTGACTATTGATACAGCACACTAGTGAAGGTGTTTTAACATGTGACATGTTAAATTATTATGAGGGTGCTGGTGAAAACCCAGATGTTCAATTTGGATAGTTTATCAGTGGAGTTTGTTTTGATTGTGCAGCTTGAGTTTTGTTTGTCTTCTGAAATCCCCCCTTGATAACTTTTGTTTCTCCTTAGTTTTACTGAGCATTCAGGCTTGGCTCAAACCATGCCCTTCTTCCCAGGAGGGCATCTTATTCTACCTGGAAGATGTTATTGTTCCTCTTTGACTCCCAATATATCTTGATTCCTGTTAAACATGGTGTTACTATTGTTTGTGTTTTTCTCTCCTTGTATTTTTTTCTTCAGGGTCAATTATAGCTTTTTATTTGTCATTTTATCATCAGGGAGTGAAGTTTATTGGGAAGTCTCATAATGTTTACTTAGCTTACTTTTTTGGAGTATGCTTCTTAGATGGACTTTTCAGTATGAGAGAGAGTGTAGGAATTGACAGGCATATTGAGTATTGTTGGTTAGTATTTGAAATGCTGTAAGTGCATTCAGTTAAGTAATGCAAAAACATGATTATGCATTGAAATTTCTAATTATTTTAGCTTTATTGCTTGATATGTAATAAAATTTGGCTCAGTTTGATTTTAGAAAATAACTTACTTGATTTTCACAAAAATGTAACAATCTCACTTCCTTCAAAGATTTAGTAGTAGATTACTCTTTTGATGTGTTTTGTTGCTAAGACTTAATTTCCTCTACTCAGGTAGTGTGGTTCATAATGAATTAGTATCATGAAACATTGAAACACACAACTCTTCAGTAAAAAGAAAATAGCAGTGGTCATGTACTTTTGTGCAACTAAATTAACATAATTCAGTAATTTTTTTACTTGCACTTTCAAGAGAGAGTATTTGTAAAGATGTAGAACTTGTGTGTGTGTGTGTGTGTGTGTGTGTGTGTGTGTGTGTGTGTGTGTGTGTGTGTTGGAGTCTCACTCTGTTGCCCAGACTGGAGTGCAATGGCATGCTCATGGTCACCGCAGCCTTAACCTACTGGGCTCATGTGATCCTTCTGCTTCAGCCTTCCATGTAACTGGAACTATGGGCATGTGCCACCATGTCTGGTTAATTTTTTTGATTTATTGTAGAAATGAGACCTCACCAAATTGCCCAGGCTGGTCTCGAACCTATGGGCTCAGACAATCCTCTCACCTTGGCCTCCCAAAGTGCTGGGATTATAGGCATGAGCCACCGTGCCTAGCAAACTTTTAAAATTATATTTATAAAAATAAAATATTGTTTTAGTACACTAAGCAATACAGAATAGACTTTTCCTTTTTATTTGTTCATTTTTATCCAAACAGAAAAGCATTTTTGTAGAACTGATTATAAAACCTAGAACCAAAAATCTAAATTTATAGAATATAAAGGGAAAGTTTCTTTATAGACCCAATGATGCAGTTTTTTTGTCCCGTGAGTTGGCGAGCTGGGCCCCCAAGGGATGTTTCAACTCTTGGCTCTGCATTGCCAGCCCAGGATTCATGGTACCCGGGACACGATGGCGTCCAGATAGCGGAATGCAGTGGCGTCTGAGAACTTGGGGATGCCAATGGCTGCAGAGCCCCTAAGAAGTGGTACAACTCTCTAAGGTTGGCAACGAAGAAGTGTTTATAGCTCTGCCAGTCTCTCTAAGGTCGGCGACGGAGAAGTGTTTACAGCTCTGCCAGTTCAGCGTCCGCGAACCAGCCCCCAAAGCGTTTACAGCCCCATCGGCTATGCTCCGTAGGCCGGCAGGCCAAGCCCCCAAGGGGTATTAACAGCTCCACTGGCTTCATCAGCTGCCTGGCAGTGCCGGCTCTATCTGTTCCACTGGGTCCTACAATTGGCAAGCCAACCTTCTGGTCAGCCGCTCTTCTAGTTCAATAGTTCCGAGTTCTTGTCTCCCACCAAGGAAGAACGAGGGATGCAGACAACCAGAGGGTGAGCAAGCAGCAATTTATTTGGAAGACAGGAAAGCTCCAACAGGGGAGGGGACCTGAAAGTGTTGCTGGCCAGGGCAAAGCCAGGGGTTTATATAGACTTAAATGTGTGCTGATTGGTTTGCACTAGCACCAATCACCAAGAGGTACCCTGGTATGAGCTAGCATACACACCAGTAGGAAATGGATTGGGAAGGGCTAATCAGCGAAGAGTGGAAAGGAGAAATACATGAACCTGGAAGTGGGTGTTCTCACTCCAGTCCATGGGGCTTGCAGCGGAAGTTTTCGTTGTTGTTTTGAGTTGGAGTCTCTTCTCTGTCACCCAGGCTGAACTGCAGTGGCACACTCACAGTCTCCTCAGCATCGACCTGTTGGGCTCCGGAGATTCTTCTGCCTCAGCCTTCCAAGTAGTTGGAACTACAGGCATGCGCTACCACACATTGCTAATTTTTTATTTATTGTAGAGATGAGGTCTCGCCAAGCTGGTCTCCATCCCGCAGGCTCAGGCAATCCACTCGCCTCGGCCTCCCAAAGTACTGGGATTACAGGCTGAACCACCGAGCCAGGCGTGGAAGTTTTTGCTGGGGACCCGCTCTAATCTATCTGCCTGTCTCATGTCTTCCTTTCTCTTCTCTCGCTAACTTCAGTAGAATAATTTGGCATATATCTCTCCAGAATGTTTTTGTATTAATAAATTATGTTTAATTAGTTACTGTTTTGTGTCATGCTTTTTTTCCTCTCTTAGGCGCATTTTTCTATAAGCAAATATTTTCTTCCTTTTATTTAATGACTAATTCATGGAGAATGTCCTGAATGATCAGTCCCAATCTCCTATTTGTGGACATTCAGCTTGTATTGGTTATTTTCTTATTGTAAATAGTGTTATAGCAAACATATTTATGGTTATTTGTATATACAACAATCTTTTTTTTTTTTTTTGAGTTGGAGTCTCACTCTGTCTAACATTCTTGTTTAGTTACTTCACTTGGATACATTTTTTTGACCTGGAATTACTGGTTGAATGATATATGCACATTTATAATGTTAAATTGTATACAAACAGTATATATGAAGGTGTAAACATTACCAAGAACAACATATATTATTATCATTCTGCTTTGCATTTTATCATATCAAATAATATTTTATATTTAGTTTTATAAATTCAGCTATTTTATTAAAATTTCAATTTTAGGATTTAAAGGATTAGTATTAGAAGTGAAAGTGTAAAGTCATAAAATCAGTAAGCTTAAAAAATTTTTAATTTGGACTTTTAATTTTGACTGTGATGTCAGATAATTGATTATCAATCCTTGCTCTGCAACTTTTATCCTGTTCAGGCTCTTATACTCTTTGTTTTCCACTTTCCCCATCTTTAAAAGAAGAATGATAAAAAGATCTAACTGGTAGGTTTCCTTTGGAGACTAAATGGCAATCCACTTGAAACATTTAAAACAAAACACAATATGTAGTAAGTGCTCAGTAAAAATGGTAGCTAACTAGCCGGGCTCAGTGGCTCAGCCTGTAATCCCATGCCTTTGGGAGGCTGAGGTGAGTGAATTGCCTGAGCCCGCGGGTTTGAGACCCGCCTGGGCCAGCGAGGCGAGACCTCATCTCTACAATAAATCAAAAAATTAACCAGGCGTGGTAGCGCATGCCTGTAATTCCGGCTACTCGGAAGGCTGAGGTGAAAGCATCGCCGGAGCCCAGCAGGTGGAGGCTGCGGTGGCCAGGAGTGGCCACTGCACTCCAGTCTGGCGGACAGAGTGAGACTCCAACTAAAAGAAAAAAAAAAAAATGGTAGCTAACTAGATTAGTGAACAATTTACTTGCCAACTTGAAAAATAATATGTATTTACCTGTAACTCAAGAACATTAAAGGTAACGTTGCATTTTAGTTTTTGTGTTATGTCTTATTAATGTACTAATCTTGTCCCAGATTATGTAGTTTGAAATTGGCATATTAGGTGAAGTAGCTTGTCAGAACCTCCCTAGTTCCTTTAAACATTAGAGTGTAGAGGTATGTAGAAGCAAAGTTATAGTTGGGGTTTCTGGTAGTTCACATTTACCTTCTATATCCTGACATCTTGGAGATAGACAACAAGTCTTCAAAGCCTGATACTTGGTAGTGTTTAGTACATGTTGGAAAAGTTGCATTTTAGATAGCAACCAGAAGTAGTTTAGGCTTGTATTTAATAACAAATCTAGTCCTCTGATGAAGCCATAGAGGCTTGGATGAGACCACAGTATCAGAGGTATTGGAGCTAGAAGGAACACCTGCTGTTTCCTTTTGTGCCTAAACTTTCAATTGAGAAGCCTTCAAGGAACTAGGGATATTAAGAACATAAAAGAGAATGTGAGGGAGAACACTCAGTAGGGATAGATGATTTCAAATAATTTGAAGGGCTATCAGAACTTACCTTTCTGCTAAGGTAGAAATAATTTTTTTAGATGAAATATTTATGTAATACTTGAGAGCTCATTTAGGCTCCTCTTCTTAATCAGGCACTTTTTTTTAGTTTTTCTGGTTTTTAAAGATGCCACTTGTCTTTCTTTGTGTGTCTCTTTTTACTTTATCTTTTTGCATAGGTATTATTATACTATTTCAAAAACAAGAAACCTTGATATAGTGAAACTTTTAAAGTTTATCTATAGCTTCTATTTTCTCAGGTTCCCTTCTGCCATTAATACAAAGTGCTTAGTTTCATGTGTTCTTTCAGAGTTTATACAAGCAAATATAGATTCTTATTCTAACCCCCCTAAATTTGGGCAAATAAAATAGCATACAATAATACTGTTCGGCAGCTTGTCTTTTTTCTCCCCATAACAAGATCTTTTCATCTTAGAAAACTTTCTTATTTTTTTATGGCTGCATAGAACTCTGCTGTATAGATATGTCATAATTTATTCAAGTGGTACACAATTGATGACATTTCAATTGTTTCTAAGTTTTGGTATTACAAATAAATTTGTGATAAATAATCTATACAAACAGAATTTTGCACATGTACAAGTATATTTTGGATATATTCTTAAATATTAAAATTGTTAGGTAGGCTAAAGCTTATGTGCATTGGTGATAGAAATATATATACATATATGTGTGTGTGTGTGTGTGTGTGTGTGTGTGTGTGTGTATATATATATATATAGAGAGAGAGAGAGAGTGCGAGCGTGTGTTGGAAACTGTCACCCAGGTTGGAGTGCAGTGGCATGCTCACGGTCACCTCAGTGTCGACCTGCTGGGCTCCAGTGATCCTTCTGCCTCATCCTTCCAAGAAGCAGGAACTACAGGCACTCACTACCACGCTTGGCTAATTTTTGATTTACTGTAGAGATGAGGTCTCGCCAAGTTGCCCAGGCTGGTCTCAAACCTGTGGGTTGAGGCAATCCACTTGCCTCGGCCTCCAAGAATGCTGGGGTTACAGGCTGAGCCACCGATGTTTTTCTGGCCGGCAGAAATATTTTTATATTTCCAAAGTGAAATAGGGTTATATTTTGAAAGAATGCATTTATATTCCCTGTAAAGTATTATATGTATGACATTGGGATTTAAACTTTTTTTGTTACAGCTCACATAAGAAAATATTTTACTTGTGATCATTATACTCAAATACAATTAAAACAAAAGTGAAATCATATTTAATCTTATAAGTGATGCCCCACAGTATTTCTTTTCTATTGTATTTTTCAACAATGCTTGTCAAAGTCCACTAAATTAACTTCATAACTCACTAGTGAGGCTTGTGAGACTCACTAGTGAGCAGTGTATTTGTGAAATACACTGCTCTAGAGTTTTGTTGACCAACTCTGTTATGTGTTCTAGAGTGGGAATCCCTGGTTGGACTATATAGTCTCCCAAATATTCTCTGTAATTCTCCTGCAGTTTAAACAAACAGATAAGCATGGTTTTTATTAATTATTAGAAAGCCTCTCAGAAATGATATTTTGTTTCTTGTGAACTTAGAAAGTTATGATATTTCAAATTAAGTTTGTTGATATAATATCTGTATAGAGATATATAAAGATATAAAAACATAGATATATAAATTCAGATTTGGATTAGGTGTAAATCAGCTAACCTATTCATTGAGGATAATAGAAAAGATACAATATTAACTATTTCCTACATAATACATAATTTGTGGAAATTCTATAATATGGTAAGTGTTTGATTATGTTTAGGGTTTCTAATGGGACCTTATTGGCAGGAAGATGTAAAAGAATGTAAAATATGTTTTCAAACAACAATATTTTTTGGTTCCCAGGACAGATGTGGCAGAAGCGAATACAATCTAAGCTAACTTGACATTTCAATGGAAATTGTAGGGAATGAGCAAAAGAAATGATAGGTTGACTAATATTTATAATATCTGGTAGAAAACAGTTGGGAAACTTAATAATGTAAGTAGAAAAATTTATACCAAGCTGCTTTTCTAGAAATAGTCATTGTGTTCAATGTAGAGCACCTTCACTATTATTTGATTTGTGAAAATTCATCAGTGATACAGCTCACAGATGATAATTGTGATTTCATCCAAATGGCTCAGCTTTGTTGTTTTTCCTGCTTTGCACCCTGTACGATGCTAGGCATTATGGAGACAAAGATGAAAAGCATAATTTCCCTATATAGTCGCCTCATATTCTAGAGGAAAATACTCCTTATAGTTATCATTTAGCACTCTAAAGAATACAAGTGATTTTATTTGATCAAGTGAAGTATTTGTCAACCTCTAATAAAGGTGAATAGTGAGACTTAGGTTGGGTATAATGTTGTATGTGGTAGATATTTTGACCTCACTGTTTTATACCTTAGATTGAAATGTAGAAATAAGTATGAGTGATTCAGGCAATTTTGGAAAAGAACATTAATTTCACTGTTCAATACATTAGACAAATGGTTACTTGTTTTCCTGTTTTTATGCTTATTAAGGATAGAGAATGAGAATTCAGGAAAAGGAGTAATTTCCTATCTCTTGCCCAAAGAATCCTGAAAGATTGAAAGTTTATGATATGTTCATCTTTGTTTTAATAGTTGGGGGTCTCACTTTTATTTTTCTGACTCTGTCATCTTAATCTTCCTCATATCATCAGTAAAACCGTTTTCCACTCAAGAAAAAAAAATTCATCTGGGGTTTATCTTATTTTTCTTCATTCTCATACACTTAAGTTATCATTTGATTCATTGGCTACTTCTCATAGATATAACCTGGATCCTTCTGTTTCCATTTCCTATGCTGCCACTGCAATGTAAACCAGCATCATCTTTCACCTGTGCTACTATTATGGTTTCTACCACTTTCCAATTTTTTTGTTTCACATGGTTTCTGGATAGAACTTTTAAAATGAGTTGTATTATATTATCCTTCTACAGAGATTCTCATTGTATTGAGAATAAAAATCCAAGCTCTTTATTATGACATGCAATTCCCATACAGTAATTTAACTCCTGTTTTCCTTTTCCATCTCATGTCTGACCACTTATTCAGCCACTCTGTTCTCTGTACAGCTCCTTGAGCATATCCACTTAGTACTGATTTAACAGTGCAGTTCTAGATCTTCATTCTACCTAGAATGTACCATGCTTTCAAATTTTCTCATGGCTGGCTTTTTGTCATCTGATCAACTTAGGTTGCCTCTCTTCAGGCACCTTTTTAGAAATCTAATGTAAGGTAACTGTTTCTTAGTCATATTAGCATTTGAACATTTTTTTCAGTTAATGAACATTTTGATTTTGTGTCTTTCATCCTAATTGGAATGTAAGCTGTATGACAACAGATAATTTATCTACCTTATTGACTGTTTAAACAGTTTGTGGCACATAAAGAGGATGTTCAATAAATATTTGCCTAATGAATGAATGAATGATAATCCCAGCCATGAATGAAAGATCAGATTTTCTTTAATGTATCTTCTTGCTGGGCTCGGTGGCTCAGTCTGTAATCCCGCACCTTTGAGAGGCTGAGGTGAGTGGATTGTCTGAGTCCGCGGGTTCGAGACCCGCCTGGGCAGTGAGACCTCATCTCTACAATAAATAAAAAAATCAGCCGGGCGTGGTAGCGCATGCCTGTAATTCTAGCTACTTGGAAGGCTGAGGTGGAAGGATCGCCAGAGCCCAGCAGGTCGAGGCTGCAGTGGCCAGGAGCGGCCACTGCACTCCAGTCTGGGCGACAGAGTGAGACTCCAACTCAAAAAAAAAAGAAATATATATCTTCTTAAGAAGGCCTAAAGTCTCTTTTAGAGTGATTACTGAAAAGAGTTTTATACACACACACGCAAAGCAGTGAGTACTTAGAGAATGAACAAAATTGCTCAATTATCTAAAAGAAAATCATCTAGTTATGTAATGAATACTCCAGTATATTAAACAAGGTATTTATGTAAAATTGTTTGAATTTTAATCTGATGATTTTTAAGTAGAGTATGGTGTGAAGCCTGGAAGGAATATTAGAGTGGTGAGATTTTAGCACATGGAGCTTGGACTATGTGTGTTGAGTTGCTACCATCTCTGATTCTGAAACTTTGAGCCTGAGTCATGCTATATGGTGCTAGAGAAAACATAAACTGAAAATTACATAATGTATGTCGTCGTTATCTACATGAATTTTTTCTAAATACAAAGGAGGACCCCCCAAAAACCTTGAAATATCTTTTGGAGGGTGGACCCCTTGTATGTAGTACAGGCTTCCCCTACTAGGTACATGTTCTAGGAACCTTTTGGCATCAGCCACTGTACCAGCTAGCATAGCTACGAGAGGCTGTATTGTGGAAGAAATATCCCAAGTTGTGTCAAACAGGTGACTGGTTCTTCTACCATGACAATGCACCTGCTCACACCTTACTGAGTATTCAGCAGTTTTTGACTAAAAAAGGCATACCCCCCATGCCCCACCCTTCCTTATTAACCTGACTTTCTTTTTGTTTCCCTGGATGACAATAGTCCTCCAAGGGAAATGTTTTGCCCATGTGGAAGAGGTGAAAGAAAAAACAGCAGAAACACTAAAAGGCATCAAAGGTGATGAGTTCAAAAACTGCTTTGATCAGTGGAAAAAACGTCTCAGTAGGTGTATTGCATCAAACAGAGGGTACTTTGAAGGTGTCTGAAGTTTAAACATGTAAATAGATACAGAATTTTAAAATATTTTTTATAAATAAATTCTGGGTTTTTTTTGAGGTCCCCCCCAAACTAAAATGTTAATGTCTACTGTTAGAATACTTTAAACTTAAACTGATGATATGTACTCTAGCTTAGAAGGAATAGGATCCTCCGGGGTTTAGCTTAGATACCTAGTTAATGCTTTTGAATTGACTGGCAAGATAAATATATATGTTTATTATAGACAGTTAATGATTATCTTTACTGTATATTTTGTTCTTTCAGCTAAACAGTGTCACACAGATTATTTTTTTAAAAAGCAGTGTGTACTCGAGTGCAGACTGTTGCCTGTATTTAGTAAAGAAATATTGAAAACATACATTTTCTTTAGATTTGCATGAATGAGTCATCTTATTTCTGTAGTCTGGTGAATCTGGACTATATATCGATGAGTGGACTTAAATTGAAGCCTGTAACATTGGAAATATTTGTAGTCTGTTGATTATGCTATATTTTGAAAATGCTTAGTAGTTAAAACCAGTTAAAAGGGAAATGGGTTACATTTAGAATCGCTATCTGGGCTAAACATGAAGCACTTATGATAAATGAGCATTAGACACCCAAGCTTTCTGTTTAAAAGCAAACACTAATGTGCTATGAAAAATAATTTTATTTAACTTTATATATTTATTAATGTATACAATCCATACTTTTTTGTGTAAAAAATACCAAATATTTTAAAACAATGATTGGTAGCTCCATATAATCAGACTACCATACGTGAAATATAGATAAATAATGAATGTAATTACTATATAGTTGTAAATTTGAGTAAAATTTCCTCTTTAATTTTTTTAACTTTAGGCATTTGTGAGTATAATTTCAATATCATTCAAATATAATAAATCTCATGCATAATGAACATTAGCTTAATTATTTCATGTTCTAGTAGCTGACAAACACAGTTTGAAGCATACCAAGCCTTCTAATGATTTTTTTTAATGCTTCTATAATTGTCTGAGCACATGCTTTTTATTTTTACCAACAAGTTTATGGGTGAAAATTGTTTCATTTGTTTTCTCGAACTAAATAAAAAATACACTGTGGGACGGGGGGGTAGTACAAAATGTGGGCTGTTTGATGTAATTTGCAAAATCTTGGAGGGTTTTTTTTTTAATTGCTTCTATTCAATATATTCTGTTGATAGTAATGTATATGTTTAACAGTATTTTAAGGAGTATGTGTAGAAACTAATTGACTGGCAAGATAAATCACATAATATTTTAAACAGTAAATTTGGTGCCAATGTGTATTTGAGCAAAGACAGAGTAAGTGCAGGTTGCATCTGTGCCACAATTTATTAGCAGTGTGGACTTTTGTGAGTTATTTTACTCTCTAGGCCTCAGTCTCCTCTGATAATTTCTTCATGTAGTCTTTGTGGAAAAATTTTCAGAGGTTTCTAGAGGAGTCTTTACAGTTTCTTTTCTTTTTACTGAATTTTTCTCATAATCTAAATCCAAGCCTTCTTGTTTTCAGAGAAGTTTATTATTTCTGTGGTTTTTAAAACATTTTTCTCACAGTGTTCCAAATAGGTTTATAATGTGCTGCTTCGCTGCTGGAAAGAGATCTTAGATTGTGACTAACTGTGTCTCTGCCGTAGTTGCATCCCGGTGGCTGAAATAGTCTCCGGCCTATGGTAGGTGCTCTCACAATCTGTTAGATGAGCAAAGAAAGGACAACTCCCCCAGTGTGTCCTACGTGGCTCTTGGTAGTCTGGTCTTGGCCTACTTTGCCGTCTTCACCATCTTTACCCTCCCTTGTCATCACTCCAGGTGTTTTTCCAATATTCTGTTTCTTCTACCTGAAATGGCATTCTTAGTGACTGTCTTCTCAGATACCTCAGTACGTAGTTCATATCTTTATTATAGAAACTAAAATGGTGTAATCAGTTTTTAGCATGCCTTTTCTTCCTTTAAACTACAAACTCATTAATTTTAAGGATCATTTAGATATTTTCTGACTTCTGTTATGAAAACAGATGTTTATATTGACAGAAATCTTCACCATAATAACATTCATACAATAAGTAATCAGTAAAGGATTAGAATGTTATGAACTGCCACAGGTTTTGTTAGTGTATTCCTCTCATGATTTAATTTATTTCTTGAACTGTAACCTTTAAGATCAAAGAAATACATTTATATTGAAAGTTGGATATAGGTTTTTTGCTGAACTGCTACTTGTTCTGGTTAGATTCAGTCTACTATTTCTATGGAGACTATTACATATGCAGTATATATGTATATTTAAGACATTTTCCCTCATTTAATTATAATTCTTTCTGCAGATTGCCAGCATAACTATTCAGTGAAAACTTATTTAGCAGTCTGTTATGTTCCTGACAGTTTATTCAGTACTGGAATAATACAAAGAATAATCAAATAGAATCCTTGGTTTCCGTCCAATGGGCCAGATATCTGAGGGGGGACTCAAAACAAGTGAAATTTATTTATAAAAGATTGTGTATTCATTATTACATGTTTAAACTTCACTCACCTTCAAAGTATTCTCCATTTGATACAGTGTACCTATTGAGACACTTTTTCCACTGCTCACAATGGTTTTTGAACTTGTCAGTTTTGATGCCTTTTAGTGCTTCTGACATTTTATGTTTCACCTATTCCACATCAGCAAAATATTTCCCTTTTGAGGACTTTTTTCATCCAGGTAAATAAAAAAAAGTTGCTCTGGGCGAAATCAGGTAAATAGGGAGGATGGGTCATGGGAGTCATGCTGCTTTTGGTAAAAAACTGCTGAATACTCAGTGCAGTGTGGGCAGGTGTCATGGTAGAACAGTCACCTGTTTGCCACAATTTGGGATGTTTCTTCCACAAGCAACCTTTCACAACAACGCTAGCTGAAAAACTGATGCTGACAGGTTCCTGTCTCAGTTACTTAGGGGGGAAAGCCTGCACAGAAGGGGCCTGCCCTCCAAAAGGATAATTTCATTTTTTTGAGGAGGTGTTCCTCTTCATAGATAAATCATTTATTTCAATATTTGTGGTTAAGGGTCATAACAATAACATATAAAGAAGGTTGAATGAATGTCTGACTGTTGAGAGAAATGAGACTTGCTTAAATCTTTTGAAATATGGTGAAGCATAAGGAAGGAAATACAATACTTGCTTAACAATTGGCGACAAGCAGAGATTACCTTTGAACTTGAACTTGAATGGTAAAGAAGAGTTTCTTAGGGTTGGGAAAGGTGCTCTAGCTAGTGCGAAGACACAAATTATTCAGAGAACAGTGTGTATAGATGTTGGTGGTGGGAGATAATAACAAGGGCTCACATTTTTTAAGGGTTCTGAATATTGCAAACTGTGTGTTTTAATGATCTTGTATTCTGCACACCCTGAATGATTAAAATTGGCAATGCAAAGTCTTTAAAAATGTGTAAACTGGCATGTGACATGATCAGATTTGTACAGAATAGATTCTGTCGTCATGAGTCTATAAAAACTATTTGGAAATTACAGCATTTATTTATAGCACTATTTTAGTAAGCCTAATATTAAAATGAAATTACATATGACAATAATGATTACAGTTACTATTAATTTATTTCAACATATTTTATACGTACAAACTCTGAATGGTTTATGCTATGTGATCTATTAATATTATCTAATTAAAGATTATAATTCTGAAGTTTTACTATATTCTTCAAATCCTGGCTCCACCATTTATAGCTGTAAGAACTTAAACAAATTTTTTCTTGTTTTTTTTTTTTTTTTTGAGTTGGAGTCTCACCTTGTCACCCAGACTGGAGTGCAGTGGCACACTCCCTGCCACTGCAACCTCCACTTGTTGGGCTCCAGCGATCCTTCCTCCTCAGCCTTCCAAGTAGCTGGAACTACAGGCATGCGCTACCATGTCCAGCTAATTTTTGATTTATTGTAGAGATGAGGTCTCGCCAAGTTGCCCAGTTGGGTCTCAAACCCGCAGGCTCAGGCAGTCCACTCACCTCGGCCTCCCAAAGTGCTGGTATTATAGGCTGAGCCACCGAGCCTGGCCTAAACAAGTTTTTTCAAGCGTCAGTTTTCTCACCTATAAAATAGTCTGGTATCATTATTAGAAATAATTAGGATAATTCATGTAAAGGACTTACCCTGCACTTAGCCCACGGTAAGTACTCCATACCTGTTAGCCGTTTTTTAAAATCTTTTTAACATCCTTGTGTTATAATATTACAGATAAGAAAATATTGCAGATAAGAAAACAGAATTCAGAGATTTTAAGTTTCTTAAAAGTTGTATTGCAAACAGTGGTAAAGCCAGTATTTTAACCGGGCCCCCTGACCATAAGGCTAGCATCCTGAAACATGGCTGTACTATCCTTTCAGGACTGAGTGATCAGTAGAAATTGATGAACAAAGTATCACTGGTACTCTCAGATGTTTAATTGACCTGACTAAGGGTTTCTTGGTCCAATGAATTACTCTGATCTCTTCTATGTCTTTTGTCCAAATGAAAGCATAAGTGGATATAATTGATTATATTGTTATTTTTATTTAAAAACATAGCTTTATTGATGTATAGTTGGCATACAGTAAGATGTATATATGATCATACACTACATAATGCCATCTTGACCAACAATAGACCACATATATGATGTTTGTCCTATAATATTGTAACGAAGTTAAAAAAATTCCTATCGCCTGGTGATGTCATGGCCATTGCAGTGTCCAAGTACAATGTGTTACTCATAAGCTTGTGGTGATGCTGGTGTAAACAAATTTACAGTGCAGCCAATCACATAAAAGTATAGCACATACTATTATGTACAATATGTAAAACTTGCTAAGAAATAACTGTTATACTTTTTTACTATTATTTCATTATTTCTACTTATAAAAACATGTTAACTGTTACACAGTCTCAGGCAAGTCCTCCAGAAAGTATTCCAGAAGACGGCATGGCTGTCATCGGAGGTAATAGCTCCACTTATGTTGTTGCCCCTGAAGACCTTCCAGTAGGACAGGATGTAGAAGTGGAAGACAGTGACAGTATCAGTGACAGGCCTAGGCTAATGTATGTGTTTGTGTCTGAGTTTTTAACAAAAAAGGTTAAATTGTAAAAAATAAAGAAATGAAAATAAAAAATGTTAAAAATACTAAAGAGCTTATAGACTACGGATATAAAGTAAGAAAATGTTTTTGTACAGCTATGTAATTTGTTTGTGTTTAAAGCTAAAGGTTAATTACAAATGAGTCAAAAAGTTTAAAAAAATGAAAAAGCTTATAAAGTAACAAAAATTTCGCTGTTAAGGTTAGTTTATTATTGAAGAAGAAAATGGTTATAAGTTTAGTGTAGCCTAAGCACACAGTGCTTATAAAGTCTATAGTAATGTACAGCAATGTCGTAGGCCTTCGCGTTCACTCACCACTCACCGTTCACTGACTCACCCAGAGCAACTTCTAGTCCTGCAAATTCCATTCGTGGGATTTGTCCTATACAGGTGAACCATTAAAAAAAAAATCTTTTAGCCATATTTTTCTATAGTTTTTCTATGTTTAGGTATGGTCAGTTGCGCAGATATTTACCATTGCATTTCCGTTGCCTACAGTCTTCAGTACAGTAACATATTGTTCAGGTTTGTAGCCTAGGAGCTGTAAGCTATGCCATACAGCCTAGGTGTGTAGTATCTAGTTTTGTGTAAGTATACTCTGTGATGTTCATGTAACAATGAAATCACCTAATGATTTCTCAGAATGTATTCCTGCCACTAAATGACACATGACTGTATTTAAAGTAAAAATTTGGTAAGTTTAGCATGTGAAACAGTTATCACAATCAAGATAGCAGACATGACCATCACTTCAAAAAGGTGCTTTGTGCCCTCCTGCCATGACCTCTCACACCTCCATTTCTAAACATCAGATAATCTTTCTGTCACTATATTTTAGTTTGTAGATTTTTATGTAAGTGAAATAATACAGCATGTATTTTATTACTCTGGCTTCCTTCACTCAACATAATTATTTTAACATTCATCTGTGATATCCCTTGTCTCAATATTCATTCCTTTTTAATGCATAGTATTCCATTGTATGCATATACCACATTTTATTTATCCATTCATCTGTTGATGGACATTTGAGTGTTTTCCTGTTTTAAGCTATTACAAATAAAACTTCTGTGAACATTCATGTGCATATACTTTTCTTTTGGGTAAAACCTAGGAGTATGGCTGGATCATATGTTAGGAGTATGCTTGTTTAACTTTTTTAAATTGCCACGTTGTTTTTCAAAGTGATTGTGCCATTTTATACGTCTGTCAGAAGTATGTGTGAAGTCCAGTTCTTCCACATCCTCACCAATACTTGCAAATTAAAAAATAAATTATAGCCGGGCTCGGTGGCTCAGCCTGTAATCCCGCGCCTTTGGGAGGCTGAGGCGAGTGGATTGCCTGAGCCTGCGGGTTCGAGACCCTCCTGGGTAGCGAGACCTCATCTCTACAATAAATCAAAAAATCAGCCGGGCGTGGTAGCGCATGCCTTTAATTCCGGCTGCTTGGAAGGCTGAGGCGGAAGGATCGCCGGAGCCCAGCAGGTCAAGGCTGCCGTGGCCGGGAGCGGCCACTGCACTCCAGTCTGGGCGACAGAGTGAGACTCCAACTCAAAAAAAAAAAAAATTATGCATATTTTGACATTTTAAAACAGTTAGCCATTTTAATAGGGGTATAATTGTGATTTTAATTTTCATTTTTCTAATGACTAATGATGTTGAGGTTTTTTTTTTCTGTGCTTATTTACCATCTGTATATCTGCTTTGGTGACATGACTGTTGAAATCTTTTGCCTTCTCACAAAATTAGACTGTTTTCTTATTGCTGTGTTAAGATAGTTCTTATATATTCTGCATATAAGTACTTTATAAGATATATGTTTTGCAATGATTTTTCTCCCATTCTGTGCCTTCTCTTTTCATTTTCTTAACACTATCCTAAAGTTCATAGGTTTTTCATTTTGCTAAAGTTTAATGTATCAATTTGTTTATAGATCTTATTGTTTTTAAGAAATCTTGATATGCTTCAAGTTCACTAAGAATTTTTCCCAGGTTTCACTCTTTTGCCAGGCTATAGTGCAGTGGCACAATCATGGCTCAATCATGGCTCACTGCACTACCTCCTGAGCTCAGGAGATCCTTCCACCTCAGCCTCCTGAGTAGCTGGGACTATAAATGCTCACCACCACACTGGGCTAAGTTTTTGATGTTTTGTATAGACGAGGTCTTTCTAGGTTGCTTAGACTGGTCTCAGACTCCTGGGCTTCTCTACCTAAGCAATCCTCCGCCTAGGCCTTCCAAAGTGCTGGAATTACAGGCACCCTAACACACCTGGCTTCTTTTTTTGTAATATAGTGGTTAGTCCTCCAAAATTTCCCCTCAGTTTTGGTTTAGCAGCCTCCACAGATTTTATGTATTGAATTTTCATGTTCTCTCAGTTAAGAATACTTATTAATTTCCCCTTTCATCAATGAGTTATGGGTTATTTAGGGATTGTATTATTTAGAAAGTGTGTACTTAATTCCAAATATTTGAATATTTTCTAAGTGTCTTTCCATTAATTATGCTTAATATAATTTTACTGTGGTCAGAGAACATACTTTGTATGCTTGCCTTCCATTTCAATTATTAAGATTTGTTTTATGGCCAAGAATATGATATATCTTAATAAATGTTACAAGAGCTCTGTAGGATAAAGTGCATTTTACTATTGTTAGATGAATACATGTCAATCAGGTCAAGTTGGTTTATACTGCTGTTCAGGTCTACTGTAGCCTTGTCGATTTTCATGCACAATTGTTCTGCAACACTTGAAGAGTGGTGTTTAAATATTTGACTGTAATGAGGAATTTGTCTGTTTCCCTTTGCATGCCTTCAGTTTTTACTTTATATATTTTGAAGATCTATTATTAGATGTACAAATGTTTATGACGGTTATATCCTAGTTATTAATTTACCTCTTCATCACTATGAAATGGCTTACTTTATTACTAGTAATATTCTTGGTTCCAAAATTTGTTTTTTCTGCCATTGATATAACCATCCCAGTTTCCTGCCATTAATTCCAACCGATATTTTCTTTGCTCTTAGACCTTTAAGTTTTCATTTCTCAGGACTTTCATTATTCTTCCAATAATTTGGAAGAAAATTATTTGACTAGTCTGTGTCTTAGTTTTCTTTTTTATTAAAGTGGCATAATAATAGTACCTACACCGCAGAATTGCCTTGAGGATTAAATGAAGACATAGTATCAAGTTTCCTGCAGCTGCAAGGTTGCAGTGCAAATTTTTTATAAGTGTATTTTGTGGTTGTTGTTCCTACTATTACTGTTGTATTTTTAAAAGGTTTTTTAAATATACATAAGATACTGGAATAGAATTTCCATTGATTTATATCGCCAAGATGTTTTTTGTTGTTTCATTAGTTACCTTTAATCTAAATAAATTGGAACATTAACATGAAATTAGTAAATGAATATGAGCTGAAAATATCTATATTTAATTTCGTTTTATGACATTAGTGGTTTATTATTGTTGTGTGTTAAAGGATTATATACTAAGATGCAGATATAGTCTTATCATATTTTTAAAATTTAGTAAGTTGCCATTCCAAACTCACTAAAATTGTACAAGATTTGTGGGTTGTCCTCAACAACACAGACTAGTTTAAATACAGGACATATGGAGAAACTGCAAATTAGTCTTTTCTTTAATTAAAGGAAGTAAATATTTGCACTTAACATTTTGTATGGGTTCTTCACATTATCATTTATCATGGGTAATCCCTGTTTTTTGTTTTAGATTGGGCAGTTGGCTTTTAAAGGAATGAGGAAGCTCAATAGGATCCAGTCTATAGTGTTTGAGACTGCCTACAATACCAATGAGAACATGCTGATTTGTGCCCCCACTGGAGCTGGAAAGACCAACATTGCAATGCTTACAGTCTTGCATGAAATTCGCCAACATTTTCAACAAGGTGTTATCAAAAAGAATGAATTTAAGGTAGGAAAGCACAAACCAGACTATAGATTTTTAAATTGTAAAAATGAAAATAAGTTTGCAGTTGTATGAAATTTGAAATTTTTTAAGAGTATAATACATAAAGTTAGGTTTAAAGAATGCTGTTTTATTTATTTCTATTAAGGCCATCTTTATTTGTGTTATGAAAATCTTATTACCCTTGTAAAAAGCTATGAAAAAACATTTCATTTAGAAACCAAGCAGACTTTCAAAATGATGAGGCTGTGTAAACAAATTCCATTGTCCTTTAAACAGCTGCACACTTACCTAACAAAGATAAGCCTTTTCATATATCATTATTAAGATTTTTCACTAGAAGTAGCTAGAATCATATTTCACAATAAATTGTGACTTGTATTGGCTACGGTGAAACAAATGACATTGTAGTTTTTGCTCATTTATCAAGCTAGTGTTCCTTTGATACAGATTGTATATGTTGCACCAATGAAAGCCCTGGCCGCTGAAATGACAAATTACTTCAGCAGACGACTAGAGCCACTGGGCATCGTTGTTAAAGAATTGACTGGTGATATGCAGTTGTCAAAAAGTGAAATTTTACGAACTCAGGTATGTTGTTTACCTAGAATTTTTGTTTAATACCATTTTTATTTCAGGTAATTGTGAAAATTATTAAAGCAACTATATCTTAAGTAATTATAATACATAATACAAACATAATGTACTGAACTTCTTTTGTTTGTTACCACATCTTACCTATATACTACAAGAGAGATTTTGCTGGTGCTTTATTCTCTAGTATCCCTTTTAAATTCTTTGATTTTTTTTTACTGCATCTTAAATAGTACTAGTTTTTAAGTCTATTGACTGTAATACTGTTCTTTTAAAACAGTAGAGAATAAGGAAATGGATAAGAAAAGAGTTAAATTTTAAGAAGAGAGAAATATGTAGATCTTAACATGATCCCACTAGGGAGGAAAATAACACACCAGACAACAGCTTTCTAAATTGTAAAAATCAAAATAAGTATATGTTATATGACCTTTGGAAATTCTTAAGAGTATTATATTATAATATAGATACATATATTAAGGATATTATGTTTAGCCAACCTTCACGAGGCACCAAAGCTGCAGCCACCATGATCTTGCATTTTCCAGCCTCTGTTGTCTACTTATTCTAAGCTTTTCCATAAGAATGGCTTAACTGCAACTTGGTGAGACCTCATCTCTACAATAAATCAAAAAATTAGCGGGGTGTGGTAGCGCGCGCCTGTAGTTCCAGCTACTTGGAAGGCTGAGGCAGAATGATTGTCGGAGCCCAGCAGGTCGAGGCTGCGGTGGCCAGGAGCGGCCACGGCACTCCAGTTTGGGCGACAGAGTGAGACTCCAACTCAAAAAAAAAAAAAAAGGATGGCTTAATATATATTACAGTGTTTTCGTCATTCCTTATTTCATCAACTAGGAAGCTATTAAATAATGCATTGTGTAAAGCACTGTATTAGGGAAAATAATACATTTTAGAAAATCTGGATGCTGTTTATTCTTCTGAGGATTATTTGTTTTTTTGTTTTAATAAGCACTTTAGTTCTTGATTTCAAATGTTGAACCTTGTCCTCTCTGTGGTATGCATCTACTGATGACTGTTCTTACTGCTTCCCAGTGCTGCTTTTTTAGTCAGGCCTACATATGTTTTCCCTGTTCCTATGTCATTCGTAATTTAGTGACCCATGAAGGATTCAGGCAGTGATAGGGCTTACCTTCTCCAGCTGCACTGCCTACTTTTAATCAGTACTTAACACTTTAAGCCTCTGCTTACTGCTTTCAGCCATTTGAGCTTGCATGGTCAGGAAATCCACTCACTAGTGAAAAGCATTAAACTCACAGATTGAATTCCATGTACCTCTTTCCAGAGTAGATTTTGTTCTGATCTCTGCCTGACTTTTGCTTGGTACTCCTTGGTTCTCCCCATAATTGTATTGTTTAGTTCTTAGTTTGGCCTTTGGGAGGTTTTGTTGTTGGGCTTTTCCATTTAAATTTGAAGCTGCTTTCCTAGCTCTGATTCCCAGATCTGCACTCTGAGTTTGGACAACTTTTGACAACGAAGCCATGGTTTTCCCCTCCCTTTTTTGTACAACCTTAGTCATGGGTATTACATCATACCCTTGGGGTAATCCTCAGACTGGCAGTTGGCACCTTTCCTAGTTACAGTTTTGATATTAAACTCTCCTCTAGTTTCTTTATGGGTTTTGATACTTCCCTGTGCCTTAAACATTTTTTAAAAATTATATCCAGTATTTTATAGTTATCTTCAGAGTTTTGTATCACCACTTTGCTCCTCTGCCTTACTGGAATTTGATGTTCTAATATGTTTATTATTGACTATATAAGTTTTTTAAAAGTATTAATTTTTTTTTACTAGTAGTGAAGGCAGAAACTATTATAAAAGTGTAACTGCTGTTTTAAAAGTTATTGTAAGCCCATGTATTTTTTAATCATTTTTGGGGGATCTTACTTGAAATATATTTTTTCTCAAAAATCAATATGTTGAATATATTAAAGGCAAAATGACTTTTTATCTTTATTGTTTTAATAAACCTCTGTCTAGAGACATTTTAATAATTTCTTAAAGTATTTTTTAATTAAAAAGACATTTTCATGTCTTGATATATAAACAAATTTTATTACTTTCTGAGAAATCTGAGTGATTGGATAACATTCAGCCTTTTCCTTGAAACATTCTAAATTTGGTTTTGTTAAAGAATTTAGAGAATTGTCACTTGATAAATAAGAGTAACAATTATATTTATATACTTTCTCTTCACCTATCAGATTTTGATTGTTTTCATATAATTAGTATATTTAGCACAATGAACTGAATCATGTTTAAAAATTTAAATATGTGCAATAAAGAGGAGAGTTTTATAGCTTTGTATACCACAATACAATATTATGCAGTTTCCAAATTTGTGGACACATTAGATTCTAAGCTTGTCCATGTTATTATAGAAGCAGTGTTATATATTGATAGGTTCAAGGTCGCTATTAAGACTAGCTACATATTTAATTACAGAGATTATGATTTCACAACCACATATTAGACTGATAACATTTTAGTGTGTGACTTCACTTTCATGTATCTTGTAAAGGCATATACATTAAATCCAAAATTTGGTTTAAGAAGCTATCCTTATTAAAAATAAAATTTTCTGAAATTAGAATCATTCTAGAATGAGCCTGAGACTGCACCTGTTGTGTATCTTACTACAGAAATTAGTTTTGGATCCTGGTAGGTACAAAGAATTCCAGGAAAGATGAAGAAATACTTAAAATGTCTGTTCCTGTTTTATAGCTTATAAGTCTAGCCATAAACAATTTGCTGTAAATGGCAAATTTTGCTTTGACAGTCTTGTCTCATTGTTACTCCAAATCCAAGGGTCTTCTTTTGTATCTTTCTATTTTAGTCTTTCTGCACACCTTAGCAGATTAATTTTTTTTTAAACCCTGCATTGACTTGGTTATTGCCATTACAACAGAGTAGCAGTTTTCAAAATGTGGTCTGGGGACACATGGGGTTTCCTAAGATTCTTTTAAGGGGTTCTTCTGTAAGGTTAAAATTTATTTTCATAATAATATTATGATGCTATTTTCTTTAATTCTCTCACAAGTATACATTAGGTTCTCCCAGAGGCTATACAATGTATGATGATGTCATCACTGACAGTGAATGAAATAAGTACTTTGTATTCTTGTGTTGTAAAAACTTGTTCAGTTTCAGTTCTAATATAAAAAGGATTGATATATTTAACTCACAAAAACAGAAGCTTTTTGGAGCTTCAATGATTTTAAAGAGTACAAAAGAGTTCTAAAACCAAAAGATTTTGAGAACTAGTACCATAGCGGAAAACTTCTTGTACATGACATTAGATTCTCTACAAGTCTATGTCCAGCCTGGTTTTCAACCTTATCACCCAACTGCTACCCAATATAAACGATAGCTAGACCATTTTTGCTTTTTCTAAAATAACATTGTTCAAATAACTTCTTCTCCTATGATCATTGCTTCTTAGTAAGTTTCCTCATGCATTTTTTCTTTTGCATAATGTCTTCCTTTGTCTATTGGCATTTTCCAAAATCTTGCCCACTCTGTAAACCTAGTTCAAACCCTGTGAGTATTTTATTTCCTCTTGCTTTAGCCCTATAGCACCATTTACTTACATTCATACAATAATACCTAGTGCACAAGGTCTGTGCTTTTGGGCCTGCTGTAGTCTTAAAAATCTGGATTACTCTCAAGTAAAATTTTGATTGCTCTTGTACTGTATCCAACTTTATGACTGATGTTGATAAAAGAGTGTTTGTGGAAAGACAAGGGAGATGACATTTGAATTCAAATCATGCAGCCAGTCACTGTGCTAAATGCACATGTGCCTCCCCCCTCATTCTTCACAAGAACCCTGTTGGGTTTCTCTAGTTTACAGATATAGAAAGGAAAACGAAAAAATCTACCTCTGTGTATATATGATATTTTCAAAAGGTTTATGAACATCTGTTTTATATCCATTTGCTCCTTTCTGTACACTACTAGATATGTTCTGTATCCTTTGTCAATATTTGTTGACTGTGTAAGAGCAGGGACCATGTACTTGACCTCAGTAATAGTTTATAAATCGAGTCTCCTGTCTTGGACTTGCTCTTTATTCTCCTCCAGTGTAGCCCAATACCAGTGATGCTAATTCATAACTGTATTATGCTATTATTCGCTGTATTGTTACTAAACTTTTCAGCCGGTTTACTTATTCCCACACATTAAAAACTGTACTGATTGTCATGCTTTTGAGATTGGGCTATAGACAGAGCAAAGCAGAGAATGGTGTAAAGCTCAGAGTACACATGTATTCAGCTTTGATTTTTGTATTTATAATTTCCTTCTTTTCCTACTTTTTCATATTCATAATTTTTGATAGCTTTTAAATTATTTCTACTGTAAATTTTTTTGTAAATAACGTTCCCAATAAACAATGTTGATTAAATAAAATACGATTTTTTTTAGGTTTTTCAATATTGTTAATCTTTTTTTAAAACATGAGATGGCAAATTAATCTCATATGCAAATTTTCTATTATTCTCTTGCTCATAAACTTTCATTGATTCTTTATTGCTTATTGAATTAAGTTCAACTACTTATCTTGTTAAGAATCATGTATACATTAAGTATAATATGAGAGGTGATGTATTTTGTGGTTCACTAGGGATTGTCAGGTCTAGTAGCAGTTATGATTTTATTGAAGTTTTGGTGTAAAATTTATTTTTACAAGACAGAATTATATAATTCTAAGATTTACTGTTAGAAACAGTGTAAATAAATACTTTTTTGGTGTTCAGCTGAAAAGCAGTTTTGTGCAACTTTTAAGAACTCAGTAAGCTGGTTATCAGCTAAAACACCAACTTACTTTATTCAACCTTGTTTGCCATTCTATATTTACCATTATTATTAGACTTCTCCCCTTAAATGTGCCCTTGCTAACTCATTACCGTATTATAATATTCACTGAGCTTTTCAGTAGTTCCATTGAGCAGTGTTCAGTTTGAACCTCAGTGAAAGTGCTGGTCAGAAATATTAGAAAAGATTTCTTCTGTCCTGGCAGTAACTCTGTGTCAAAACAAGATATTCCCTCTGAGTTCTGGAATTGTTCCCCTTCTCTTTTATATCTGTTTGCTCAACCTTGTAGTGGGAGAAATATATCTGTGCAGCTTTGGGAAATGAGATGGGTTATTACTCAGTTTTTAGTTTTATTTATTTTTTGCTTGGGAACAGAAGAAGATTCTGTTCAGACCTCTTGGGCCCATGCAACAGTGAAGGGAAACCTGAATTTCCTTCATATTACTCTGCTCCAGCAACCCTGGTTGGGAGGATGTGGGTGGAGTGTGTATGCAAGAGCTCAGGTCACACTCAGTGTTGATATCACACAGCCCTGACAGACTTTTCTCAAGGAAATGTTTTCTATGGTTCTATGGTATGTTTTCTATTGATTATTTCACTGAGAATACACACACACACACACACACACACACACACACACACACACACACACACACACGGATGAAGGATGGGACTAGAGGGGAGATGGAGACAGGAGTAGACATTGTATATGCCCAGGGTACAGTTTTTCTGGATATCTGTGTATTACATGCTAAACCTCAATGAACGTATTATTTTCAACCTGGCATTAGGAATATTCTTATGTTGTTGGGCTTTTCACTTTAAGTTTCAAGCTGCTTTCCCAGCTCTGAACCCCCGCTCTCACTTCTGATTTGTACACCTTTCACCAGTGAGACTGTGGTTTTTCTCTCCCCTTTTTGTGCAGCAATAGTCATAGATGTTACATTTTACCCTTAGATAGTGATCTTCAAACTGGTAATTCTTACTGGCAATTGCTACCTTTCTGCATAAAAATCTTAGAATGTCTGTATTTCCCCTTCATTCCTGGAGGATATTTGGCTGAATATATTCTTGTGGGTTGTCAATTCTTTTCTTTCAGCCCTTGTAACATACACCACTTTTTTTTCATCTCAGTATTTCCTGAAGAGTAATTAACTCCATTCAAGTTGTTGTTTCTTTTTAGGTAATATGTTGTTTTTCTTGGGATGCTTTCAAGACTCTTTATCTTCAGTTTCCAAAAGTTTTATTATAATGTGCATAGTTGTAAATTTCTTTGAGTTTATCATGTTTGGTGTTTGCTTAGCTTCTTGAATCTGTAGGTTTATGTCTTTTGTCAAATTGGGAAGTTTTCACCCTTTTTTGTGTTTTCAACCAATCATGCTTTCTCCTTTTCTTCTTGGGACTCTGCTAGCAAGAATATTAGATCTTTTGTTATTATCCCACAGGATGCTGAGAGCCTCTTGTTGTTTCTCAATTTGTTTTTACTCTCTTTTTCTGATGAAATAATTTTTCTTGATCTATATTTGAGTCCACCATTTCTTTCTTTAGTTATCTACATTCTTCTATTGAGACCTTTCAGTGAGTTTTAAATTTAGGTTATTGTACTTTTTGGTTCTAACCTTTCTATTTGATTTTTAAAAACATCTTCTTTTTCTTTGCTGACATGTCTATTTTTTTCAGGTGTGTTTGAAACTGCTCTTTGAAGTATTTTTATGATAGTTGCCTTAAAAGTCTTGTCAGATAATTCCAACATTTTTGTCATCTCAGAGTTAGCATCTACTGATATGTATGTATCTTCTCATTTGAGTTAAGATTTTCCCGGTTCTTGGTAAGCATATTAATTTCATTTGTATCCTGAGCCTTTGGAATATTATGTATCAGACTGAATCCTATTTAAATCTTCTTACTTATTACCACCCTGGTGGGATGATAGTCTGGATCTGTTTACACAAGTCCTCGCCCCCCAGTGCCAGTCTCAGCAGTGAGCTGGGGAGGAGCACTTTTTTTTTTCTCTGTGGTGTTTGGCTGGTCTTGTCAAAAAGGTTCTGTGGGTCTGGACTGCCCACTCACTCTTTGATACAGAGAGAGTAATGTTATTTTGGTGTATTTTGGTGTGTGTGTGTGTGTGTGTGTGTGTGTGTGTGTGTGTGTGTGCGCGCGCTATTGTTTCTTTTTGTTTATTTGTTTTTAAATTTTGTTTTGGAAGTGAGTTCTGCACCCACTGACTTTCTCAATCTTGAACTTATTCACCAGTCTGGGATATATAGGAGGCAAAGAAGGAAACCTCAGGAACTCACTGACAGTTCTTTTATACAGTCCTACTTCTTTTTTCTCCTTTTCAGTCTTCTGATGTCTGTTTCATGCATTTTTAAGGGGTTTTAGATGTAATAAGCAAGAATAAAATGACATATATCTACTCTATGTAGTCTAGACATATAGACTTAAAATTGTAAGATAGTCAATTTTATCAACTTCTTTTGTGCTTTGTACTTTTTTTGTTTATTGTGTTTTCTTGAAAATCCTAGTTTATCGTGTGTTTATAAAGTTCTGTATTTTTCTTTTAATAGATTGAATTTTTTTTACAATGAAGTCTTAAATCTCCCTCGATTTTTGATGTTAAACTGGGGTTGTAATTTCTTTAGTACCTAAGAAAAGCCATTTGTTTTACCGTCATCTCTCTAGCCTTTCCTAGTGATTTGTAATACCATCTTTGTCATAAATTCTCCTGTTGTCTTGTAGCTATTACTGTGCTTGCTTGCTTTCTTCTTCTTCTTCTTCTTCTACTTCTTCTTCTTCTTCTTCTTCTTCTTCTTCTTCTTCCTCCTCCTCCTCCCTCCTCTCTCCTCCCTCCTCCCTCCTCCTTCCTTCTTTCTCTTCTCTTTCTTGTCAGAGTCTTACTCTATTACCCAGGCTGCAGTGCAGTTACACTGACATGGCTTACCACAGTCTCAATCTCCTGGGACCCTCCTGCCTCAGCCTCCCATGTAGCTGGGACTACAATCACACATCACTATGCCCAACTTATTTTTTGATTTTTTGTAAAGACGAGGTCTCACCATGTTGTCCAGGCTGGTCTTGAACTCCTGGCCTCAAGGAGTCTTCCTGCCTTGGCCTCCCAAAGTGCTGGGATTACAGACATGAGCCACCACAACTAGCCTTTTCTGTTACATTGATATATATTTCTAACCCTGCCTGAGGACTGTACTGTTTTAATTACTGTCATTTTAGAATAATTCTTGAACGTAAATTCTGCCGCCTCATTCATTATAAATTTTTAGAATAGCCTCAGCTATTATTTGACCTTTACTGGGGCATATTAATTTTGAAATTGGACTCTTATTACGTTAAAATGTCTGTTTGGGTTTTTATTAGAATTGCATTTCTGAAATACTTAGAGGAGAAATGACACTTTTATTATGTCATCTCTCCATCCATGAGCATTGTAATGTTTCCATACTTAAGTCTTTTTTTATGCTCTTCAAAAATGTTTTATAATTTTCATCATGGTTTAATATATGTTTTAAAAAATTATTTCCAAATATTTTGCATTATTTATGACTATCCTTCTAAACTTTGTTATATTATGAAATAGTTATTATTGGAGTATAGGAATGCTATTGATTTTTATGCGCTAAGAGTTCTTACTAATACTTACAGATTTTTTTATAAATTATTTTTGTTTTTCTATGTAGACAATGATATAATCTTCAAATTAAAGCAGCTTGACACCAAAACCTTAGACTTTAATGTTTCTATCATTCGGTTTCATATCTAGTGTATATATGTGTGTGTGTGTATTATTTTCGTTTTAAATATTTCCTATTGTATTTTTATGCTTTTGAATTGGGAAAGATGAATTTACATAAACTCAATCTTTTATTGAGTGAAAGTTATAATTTCATTATTCTAGTGCTACTGGACAATAGATCAAATGATCACAGAATAGTGAATAAGATATATTTCAGGGATCACTAAGAAAGTTGATCTTTTGTTTTGGAAGTCTGGAACTTCCAATCTTTTACTGAAACTGTATTCTAGTCTTTTCCAAACTTATTAAATGTACAATTAAAAATACAGAAACATACATGTTATCTCTGAGGAGGAAGAAAATTCATAAACATAAATGTAAAAGTTATGTAAAGTTCAAAATTATAAATGTATTCAGTATATATTTTTACTGTGAAAAAATGCTTTGCTATTATTTGGAAATGCCATTTCTCATAGCAAAAGTTTGGCTAATTCAAAATAAACATTCACTCAATGTAAGTTTTAAATCACTAGTGGTTCTTTGATTAATAGAAGTTCCAAACCTAAGGGAAAAATCTTCCATAAATTACTTTTATGTTGTATTCCAAGAAAAAAATATTTATATATACTAATCGTAAAATCTCCTACTAATATCTATAACCCAAATAAATCTTATTTTGGATATTTTTTTATGTAGATGGATGACTCCCAAAATTTCTTCTTCTTCTTCTTCTTAGTTGTTGTTGTTGTTGTTGTTGTTTATGAGTGGAGTCTTACTCTGTCACCCAGGCTAGAGTGTAATGGCATGCTGATGGCCACTGCATCCTCAACCTACTGGGCTCAGATGATCCTTCCGCCTCAGCCTTCCAAGTAACTGGAACCACAGGCATGTGCCACCACGCCGAGCTCATTTTTTGCTTTATTGTCGAGATGACGTGTTGGTCAGGCAGGTCTCAAATCCCTCTCATCTCTGCCTCCCAAAGTACTGGGATTACAGACTTGAGCCACCAGGCCGGCTTTATTTTTTTTTTTTTTATGTTTTTTTATTACTTCTATAGAATTTGGAAGGTGTTCTTTTATGAGTAAATTTGAATTTTGATATTGTGAAATATACAATGTAAAATTTCTTGACACATAGTTTTGTTACTTTTTTTTTTTTACTCGTTTGAGATATCATGTTTTATGATTATAGAGTTCTCAATATGGACTTACTGTTAAAAACTTTTCCATGTCTAAGAAACCCATGTGTGTTCTATTTTTTTTTTTTTTATTAATCAATATTTTTTATTATGGTTTTGTGGGGTACAGTTAAGGGTTAGGTGTACAATTACGTTTCAATCAGGCACCCTGTTGATAAGAGGTGTTTTCCCATCCCCAGACAGATATTTGCTACTGTTAATCCCATTCCCTCCCCCATAGTTTCCCCAGTACTGTCAGTCATTTTCTTATAGTATTACATTGGATGTTCGAAGTCCATTATATGAGTGAGAACATGTGATACTCGGATCTTTGTTTCTGTGAGAGGTCACTCAGTATTATAGACTCTAGTTCCATCCAGGTTGCTGCGAAATTCATGATTTTGTTCATTTTTATGGCTGCGTAGTATTCCATCATGTATATGTACCACATTTTTTTAATCCAGTCCTCTTTTGATGGGTAGCATGGTTGTTTCCAGGTTCTTGTTATTGTAAACAATGCTGCGATAAACATACGTGTGCAGGTATCTTTTTTTTTTTTTTTTGTCAAATTTTTTTTTTTATTATGAAGTTGTGGGGTACAGTTAAGGGTTAGCTATACAATTGCGTTTCATTCAGGCACCCTGTTGATATGGGGTGTTTCCCCGTTCCCAGACAGATATTTGCTACTGTTAATCCCATCTCCCTCCCCCCACCATAGTTTCCCAGTACGGTCAGTCATTTTCATATAGTATTGCATTGGATGTTTAAGGTCCATTATATGAGTGAGAAAATGTGATATTCGGATCGTTGTTTCTGTGAGAGGTCACTCGGTATTATAGACTCTAGTTCCATCCAGGTTGCTGCAAAATTCATGATTTTGTTCTTTTTTATGGCTGCGTAGTATTCCATCGTGTATATGTACCACATTTTTTTAATCCAGTCCTCTTTTGATAGGCAGCATGGCTGTTTCCAGGTTCTTGCTATTGTGAATAATGCTGCGATAAACATGCGTTTACAGGTATCTTTTTTATAGAGTGATTTGTGTTCTTCAGGATATATTCCCAGTAGGGGGATTGCAGGGTCATATGGGAGGATGGTATTTAGAGCTTTTAGGAATCGCCACACTGCTTTCCACAGAGGTTGCACTAGTTTACACTCCCACCAACAGTGTAGAAGTGTTCCCTTTTCACCACACCCTCTCCAGCAGCTGTTATTTTTTGAGTTGTTGATAATTGCCATTCTGACTGGAGTTAGGTGGTATCTCAGTGTGGTTTTGATTTGCATCTCCCTGATGATTAGTGAGGTTGAGCAATTCTTCATGTGTTTGTTGGCTACTCGGATGTCTTCTTTTGTGAAGTGTCTGTTCATATCTTTTGCCCATTTTATAATGGGGTTGTTTGTTTTCTTCTTTTCAGTACATTTCATTTCCTTGTAGATCCAGGATGTTAAGCCTTTGTCAGACCTAGAGTTGACAAATACTTTTTCCCAGTCTGTAGGCTGTCTCCCTGCTCTCTTGATGGTTTCTTTGGCTTTGCAGAAGCTTGTCAGTTTAATAAGGTTCCACTTGTGTATCTTCTCTCTTATGACCTGTGGGTTTCGGGTTTGATTCAGGAATTGGATGCCAGTTCCGATTTCCATGAGGGTATTTCCTTCCTTTTCTAAGGTTCTTATGGTTTGAGGTTTTACATTTAGGTCTCTGATCCATTTGGAGTTAACCTTTGTGCATGGGGATAGATAGGGGTCCCGTTTCAATCTTCTGCATGTGGTCAGCCAGTTTTCCCAGCATCATTTACTGAATAGGTTCTCCTCTCCCCAGTGGTAGGTGGTGGGGGCTTTGTTGAAGATGAGTTGGTTGAGAAATTGAGGTTTTGCTTCTTGAATCTCAATTCTTTTCCATTGATCTATATGCCTGTTCCTGTACCAATACCAAGCTGTTTTGATGATTGTAGCTTTATAGTAAAGTTTGAAGTCTGGTATTGTGATACCACCTGCTTTGTTTTTTTTGCTGAGGATTGTTCTGGCTATTCTTGGACGTTTGTGTTTCCACAGAGATTCTCTTGGGTTTTCAAGGTACACAGTCATGTCATCTGCATAGAGAGATAACTTGACTTCCTCTTTTCCTATTTGAATACTTCTGATTGCCTCCTCTACTCTGATTGCTGTAGCCAGGACTTCCAATACTATGTTGAACAGGAGGGGAGAGAGTGGGCATCCTTGTCTAGTTCCAGTTTTCAGGGGAATTGGTTCCAATTTTTCTCCATTTAGGATTATGCTGGCTGTGGGTTTCTCGTAGATGGCTTTTACTATTTTGAGGTATGTTCCCCGTATGCCTAGATGTTCAAGGATTTTTATGAAAAAGGGGTGCTAGATTTTATCAAAAGCTTTTTCTGCATCTTATGATATGATCATGTGGTTTTTGTTTTGACATCTGTTGATGAATTTAATTACATTTACGGTTTCACGAATGTTTAACCAGCCTTGCATCCCAGGAATGAAGCCTACTTGGGCATGGTGGATGATTTTTGAGATGTATTGCTGAATCCGGTTTGCTAGGATCTTGTTGAGAATTTTAGCATCTATGTTCATCAAAGATATTGGCCTGTAGTTCTCTTTCTTTTTTGGATCTTTACCTGGCTTGGGTATCAATGTGATGTTGGCTTCGTAAAATGATTTGGGGAGAGTTCCATCTTTTTCAATCGCCTGGAATACCTTCAGTAGGATTGGTATCAGCTCCTCCTTAAATGTCTTGTAGAATTCTGCTGGAAAGCCATCTGGGCCAGGGCTTTTTTTTGTAGGAAGTTTTCTTATTACGTACTCGATTTCCTTGATTGTTATTGGTCTATTTAGGGTCTCAATTTCTTCTTGTTCCAATCTAGGTAGGTTGTGTGATGTCAGAAAGTCCTCCATTTCCTTAAGGTTTTCAAGTTTGTTTCCATACAAGTGTGTGTAGTTGTCTCTAATGATCTTTTGTATTTCTTCAGGGTCAGATGTGACTTCATCTTTTGTGTTTCTGATAGTGCTTATTTGGTTTGTTTCTTGTTTTTTCTTGGTCAGTCTAGCTGAAATTAAGATGGCTACTCCTCCTTTCTTTTGTATTCCATTCGCCTGGAAGTTTGTTTCCCATCCTCTTACTTTGAGTCTGTGGGTGTTCTTTCTAGTGAGGTGAGTCTCTTGAAGGCAATAGATTGTTGCCTGATGATATTTTATCCATTTTGCCATTGTATGTCTTTTCAGTGGTGCATTTAGTCCATTCACATTTAGGTTAATAATTGAAATGCAAGAGTTGATCCATGTCATAAGGTTCTTACAGAGTTGTTCCTGTTTGTTTGTTGTCTTTCTTTGGGTTCTGGAGTTGGCGCATGTGTGTTTTTAATCTTTTGCCTGTACTCTTGTGAAGAATGTTGTTGTTCTTTTTTTTTTTTCTTCTGTGTTCAGTACTTTCTTAAGTGTTTCTTGTAGAGGTGGTCTGGTGGCAGCGTAGGTTCTTAGGGATTGGATATCTGGAAAAATATTTCAATTCTCCCTCACTAATGAAGCTTGGTTTGGCTAGGTAGGTTATTCTTGGTTGAAATTGTTTCTCTTTTAGAACTTTGAAGACAGGGCTCCAGGCTCTCCTGGCCTGAAGGGTTTCTGTGGATAAATCTGCTGCTATTCTAATTGATTTTCCCTAGTAGGTAGTCTGGCCTTTTTCTCTTGCTGCCTTTAGGATTTTTCCTTGTATAGCTACTTTGTTTAGGCGAATTATTATGTGTCTGGGAGTTGGTCTTCTCATTTGTTGTCTTGCAGGGGTTCTCTGAATCTCTTGTGTTTGAATTTTTTCATCCTTGATGAGATGAGGAAAGTTTTCTTGAATGATTTCATGAAATGTTTGTTTCAGTGTGGCTTCTGTTTCTCTCTCTGCCTCAGGAATCCCAATTACTCTTAGGTTTGGTCTCTTGAAGTGTTCATTCATCTCTTGCAGATTTTGTTCTGTCTTTTTGAGCTTCTTTTCTATGCTTTTGACAGTTTGGGTTAGTTCTGTGTTTTGATCTTCGAGCTCTGAGATTCTTTCTTCTGCTTTGCTGATTCTGCTTTCCTTGCTCATAAGTCTGTTGTTTATTTCCATGACAGTATTCTTTACTGCTGTCATTTCTGACATCAGCTCTTTCCTATTTTCCTCTTGTCTCTCCTCAATTTTTTAAATTCTCTCCATTAATGTCTTGATGTCTAGGTTTGTTGCATGTAACCAGTCATTCTGGGGGCTCTTCATTGTTTGTGTTCCAGAATCTGTTTTTTCAGTGTCTGATTTTCAGGGGTCTGTGTGAGACCTATATTTTTCTTTTGGTTTTTCTTCATTCGTGCGGTTTTTCCCCCTCCCTACTTTTTCCTTCCCTCCATGTCACTGTCTTCTTTAATTCTGTTATTCAGGGTCAAAGGGCTTGGTTTTACTTCTGTGTTCAGTCTCCTATTCTTTATGTATGCCCTCTTACATTGTTCAATTCTGGAGTTGCACTGTAGGTTGGAGTTGGTCCTTTCTACAGTTTTGAGATTTACTTAAGGGGAGAGCTGTGATTCAAAATCTGTCTGCAGGTCCTGGTATTCGCTGACAGGTGTGTGGATAATGTGAACCCACTTCCTACTGCCCTGGAATGTGCCCGTGCAGTGGGGCTGTAGGTTTACTCCCTGAAATAAAATGTGGTTAGCAGAGGGTAGAGAATGGAGTAGATAGTTGATTGAAGAGGGGATGGAGAGATAGAGGAGTAAGGGGGGAAACAAACGAGTGTGCCAACAAATAGAGATAGAGACCTATACTGAAACAGATAAAAACAATAGACCACAGCTACAGAGGAGCCAACTCTCATACAAAAAATAAAAAATAAAAATAAAGCATATAGTGATGCTAACATACAAGTTAACCAACCACCTTGTTAGTGTGCTGTTCCTCTGTATAAAGATATGGTTTACAGAGAGAAGAAAAGAGAAGAAAAGGAAAAGGAAAAAAGAAAAAAGGGAACAATACAGTAGGAATAGAATTAAGTCATTAAAGTAATAGAATCAATGAAACACACTGAGACATTTCATTTAAGTCCAATGTTGTTTCAGGTCTGATTTCTAGTTTTCTTTTCAAGCTGGTAAATTTGTTTGCAGTTATGGTCAGTTGCCCGTTATCTGCTGCGAAGGACAGTTCAGATTACCCTTCGTTCAGCACTCTGGTGGTCTTATGTCTTTATTAAGCTTGTTTCTCCCCTTTCAGTGTTGTTACCTTGACTCGCCAGCAGGTGGTGCTATCTCCGCTGCTCGCCCCAGAGGGGGTGGGAGCGGACAGGGATGGCAGAGGCTGAAAATGGCAAGATGGTTTCCTGCCTCAGGCCAGACGGTAGGAGACTTACGGCGGGCGGGCAGGACAGTCTCGCTCGCAGGAGAGATGGCAGTGATCCTAGCAGATCTTCCCTGAAGGGGTTTGATGTGGATCGCCTCAGGCCCAGGTGGTGTGATGTGCTACGGAGGCCGCGTCAGCAGCGGCAGGGGGAGGGGCTGCTGCGGCGGCGGCACCTTTGCACCACAGTGACTGTCCAGTCCGTTGCGATGTCCTAGTGGTGGCAACGGCCGAGCTCTCTATGAAGAACAGGCTGCGATGTTGGGGTCCACAGTCCTCCGGGGCGAGAGTCAGAGACTTACTGCAGATCTCCTTTGCAGAGGGCTTCAGAGACCGGGTTGCTCCGTCGCCATCTTGCTGCTTCTCCGTGTGTTCTATTTATAGTGGAAATAAATTTAGCCCTTCTAACTGATTTAACCAGTTCAATTTATAAAATTTTCAGTAGATCCTGTTCTGGTGGATAAGAAATGCAAAATATTTTACAAAAGAATCTAGAATTGGATTATAACAAGGCTGATGGTTTAAGGGGTACATTTGAGGTGCACGAATGTTGGATTATGAAATTGTATTTGTAAAAGTGTCATATATGTTCTCAGAAGACTAATTTGTTGTAGCTTATTAACAGTTTGGAAGAGATGGATTTATTAAATTGTCTTACCTTATGTTAAATGGGCCTGCTTTGATCTGTGTAGAAAATGGAAGAGAGTAGCCATGTATGTCTTGGTCAGTACTTAGCCTAAAGGTTTTATATTAAAGCTAAAACAAAAATCTTACTTAATTTTATGATTCTGAGAAGTCTTTGTTTTATTTATATTCTTATTTTAAGAGCAAAAATGAAAATAACAAACAATTTGAAATTTAAGCTTTTATTATACTCTAAAACAGGTTATTTGTGAGCAGGACATTATTTTGGGAAACAGCTTAGTGAATGACAAGATTTTTGATTAGATGGTCAGGTAGTCTGATGTCTGAGAGTGACTCATAATTCACATTAATACATAGGGCACTAAAATATGTATGCACACTTTAAGAAAGGAAATATAGGAAATATATATATATATTTATATACACACGCACTTTAAGGAAAATTATAATACTCAATATGTGCTGATAACAAAAGATGAGTACAAGTCATGTTTGACTTCTGCAATTACAAGAAGTGCTCTTTAAAGTGATTATCATTAGTGTCCAGATATCTCTGATTACTGCGAAGTACTGCTTGAGCAGTGTTGACCAAAGTGTCTACATGTATTTGCTGTGTGTGCCATTTTAATTCATTGTGAAGTAGCCAGTTTTCTTCAGTATACCACATCCTTAAGGTCTCCCATAGGTAGAAGTCAAAGGGTGTTAAGTCAGGAGAATGTGGGCGGAACTTAATCATGCCTCTTCATCCTACTCATTGTCTTGGCAAATTCTCATTGAGGTAAGATCTCAAGGCTTGGTGAAGTGCAATGAGGTGCCATCTTGTTGGAAGTAAATTGATCATTCCCAAAAAGTGTACGAATTGCAGGTAAAATGAATGTGCATAGCATGTCTAGGTACACTTGACTATTGTTTTTTAGAATTCTATGTGAGCATGTAAACTGCTCAACACCAAAGCCTAAGAAGCAGGACTTGTTTTTTCGTGAGGCCTCCCTATTCACAACACACACAGTACCATGAGTCTCAAACTTATCACAAATACATGCAATTGTTAGGCATGTTGGAGGTTTTGTTGCATACTCATGCCTCCGTTGTCATTGTACTTTCACAACGTTCTGAAATTTCAAATATCAATTCAAAATGGTCTTATGCTCCTTGAGGGACAGCTGTGCTTCTGCCATTTTCTTTGACTGTGCCGTCTGTTGTATAGTGACACTAACATTCATTTGATTAATACCATCTTTTGAGTGAACGTCATACTAAACAGTGCTGCCATAATTCAGTGCAACTTCAAAAAGTAATACATAGATAATATCTCTTAAAATGTATATATACCGGCATCCCCTGTATAATAAAGAAAGAAATGCTTTGCCTTAAAGTTAGTTTAACTTTGTATAACTTAGTATTTTCTAAACTTATTTAAACACAGATCTGGTCAGAACAATTATTCATAGAACTTACTTTGAGAAATGCTGCTCTGGAACATTTTAACTGAATTAGCAAAACAATGTTCCAGTGGGAAAGAGTTATCCTATTTTTGAGAGTTTTTAGAAATCAACAGCAGATCAGTGTTGTATTTTGCACTGGCCTTTAATTCAAAATATTTGGTTCTAATTTAGCTTTTAATCATCTATATTTTCTGTCCAAACTGGATTATGTAAAAGAACATTTCTTTTAAACAAAACTTTGTCAACTCTCATAATTGTATGACATATTTTATGAGTAATTACACTTTTTAAGCTTGTGATACTGACATTTGTAGTCAAGAAAAGTGTACCCATTATTGGTAGCAGCCTGGAAAGAATCTGTTTTCTTAAAACAAATGGCTCAAACACTTTAAAAGCAGTGTGAACTTTCAGCATAATTATTAAATAGTGTAATATTAGATATTTAAATTTAATCATGGTTTAAAATTAATAATGAACTCTTTAGGTCTTCCTTATATGACTAACAAATTACAATGTCATACAGTTTGTAATTAGTATCAAATATTTTGAAAGTAGTAGAGCAAAATGCTTTTATGTTTGACATGTAGCATAGGCCTAAAAATTTTGGTTTTCTATGCAGTGTTGCTTTTTAGCCAAAATAAAATCTCACAAACACTCTCTTGGCATAGTTTCTTAGCATAGTGTCTCTTAGCATAGTTTCTATGTAGGAGGTAAGTTTTCTGTTTTAGAAATATCGAGACAGTCTTTGATTACTTCCCATTATTGTAACTTTCTCCTCTGTAAGTAAGACATTTTGCTGGGCACAATGTCACACGTGACCTGTGGTTCTAGCTTCTTGGGAAGCGAAGGCCTAAAAACTGCTTGAACCCAGGAGTTTAAGGGTACCGTGATTACATCTGTACAGAGCCACTGCACTCCAGCATAGGCAGCATAGCAAAACCCATCTATTAAAGACAAAGAAAGAAGAAGGCACTTCCTTTTTATTTGTCCATTTTTCCCCATGCCCTTTTTCATTGAACACAATCTTCTTCCATACCATGTCACTTTAATTTGTTTTCACTAAATACTAAAGCATAAATATCAGGAAAAAGGAAACTATTCTTGAGAGTAGGAGGCCGATACATTTCCCAAGGACTTTTATAAAAAAATTTAACGGGCCAGGCTTGGCGTCTCAGCTTGTAATCCCAGCACTTTGGGAGGCCAAGGAGAGTGAATTGTGTCTGAGCCTGCAGGTTCAAGACCAGCCCCTGGCGACTTGGCAAGACCTCGTTTCTACAATAAATAAAAAATTAGCCTGGCGTGGTAGTGTGTGCCTGTAGTTCTGGCTACTTGAGAGGCTATGGTGGAAGGATCACTGGAGCCCAGCAGGTTGAGGCTGCGGTAGCCGGGAGCGTGCCACTGCATTCCAGCCTGGGCAACAGTGAGACTCCAACTCAAAAAGAAAAAAAAAATTAAAGTAATGAACCAAATTCTCAAATACACTTCTCCAGTGGATGCCCTGGTAGATTTTATGGACTTAAAAAAATAGATATGGTATTTAGGAATCTATAGATGTGTATAAAGCGCAATGCTAATCTGTGTCTTCTTCGCTTTCAGAGAGTTAGAAATACACGATATTTTCCCATGGTCAAGTGTTTAGGTTTGATGACTTCATTATATTTGCTGGGGTCCTCACTGTTAAATTGCAGCCAGCTTTACGTTGCATGGTAGTGTGGGAGTAGCATGGGAACATAAAAATGGTCAGGCAAGATGAAACCCTGTAACCAGATGTGAACAGTGAATGGAAAAATGTTCATAGCGGAATCTTGAGCAGCTTCTCATAATCAAACACATTAATTCTTTAACACCAAAACTTTTTGGTATTTATATCAAGTGGAAAAAATTTGTCTTTATAGAAGTTTTGTTTGTTCTTTTTTTAATTGGGTGCTCATTACAGACCTGCCTGAAAAAGTGTCTTTGGGAAAATGCATTCATATTAACACATTGGAGGTCAGAAACAGCACTGCCTCTGGTTACTTTTGTAAACATCGATAGGAGCCTGGAGTCACTTTCCTTATTTGTGACCCTGTTTTTCAGAAATTCCGAACCCTCGGGTAAGAAACTCCTGTAGGATAAGCTATGAAAATATAATTGTATTGCTTCCGAAGACTTGGAGAAATTTACAATAGTCATTTAACTTTGTGTTCTATAACTGGTATTAAGGCTAAACTATGTATTAATGTAGCATATGTTACATATATAATATTTATATCGTAAAATGGCTACTTTTATTATTAAAGCTGATTTGCAGTTTCTAAAACATTTCCTTTTATTATAATATTTTGAATTCTGCTTTGTTTTTATTTTATGTAGTTTATATAAAAAACTAGAGTTCGAAATGTTTGTTAGCTCTATGAATGAGTGATTGAGTCTAACCACCTTGAGCAAGATTTTAATGTGGTAATCCTGGATTTTTGTCAGTGTTAAGTATGGGAGAATGACCTAAGGGCAGTACTCTTAGATTAAGTAATGGACCAGTGAAAATCTGATCAAAGTAGAAGATATACGAGCAGCCAACAGATACATGAAAAAATGCTCAGCTTCACTAGTCAAAGAAATGCAAATTAAAACCACAGTGAGATACCACCTAACTCTAGTCAGGATGGCCAACATCAATAACTCAGAAAACAACACATGTTTGTTGTTTGTTGATGGGGGGAAAAGGGAACACTTCTACACTGTTGGTGGGAGTGTTAACTAGTACAACCATACAACCTCTGTGGAAGACAGTTTGGTGATTCCTAAAAGGTCTAAAAATCGACCTTCCATATGACCCCACAATCCCCATACTGGGAATATACCTGGAGGAAATCAAATCACTCAATGAAAAAGATAACTGCACACACATATTTATTGCAGCATTATTCACAATAGCAAAAACATGGAACCAACTACGCTGCCCATTGAAAGAGGACTTATTTTAAAAATGTGATATATATACACGATGGAATATTACACAGCCATAAAGAAGGACAGAGTTGTGAACTTTACAGCACACCTAGAGTCTATACACTGAGCAATCTATCACAGAAACAAAGAAATAAGTGGATTTTGAATAACAATCGTAATACAATAAGAAAAAGATTGTCTGTAGTGGAAAATTGCTGGTGGAAGGGGGCAGGATTGGCAGTAGTTAGATCCTACTGGGGGGAGGCGGGCGGCATACCTCATTAACAAACATGCCTGCATAATGCACATTTGTATACTTAACCCAGAATTGTACCCCACATCTTTAAAGTAAAAAAATTTTAAAATAAAAAAAGTAATGGCTCACCTACTGGAGTTTGGATTGGGGAAGCAAATAAGCATAAATATGTAAAGTTCTGCACAGTCTTTTAGAGTGGTTCATTCCCCTAGGGTGAAGAATGGCCCTAGTTGACCATTCTTAAGTAATGCAAAGGGTGTTTGGATTTGGGAATTAAAATTTTGGAAGGCCTTTGATAGGTAATTCAGCAGTCCCCATCCTTTTTGGCATCAGGGACCATCTTCTTGGAAGACTGTTTTTCTATGGACTAGGGAGAGGGGATGATTTTGGATGATTCACGTGTATAACATTTATTGTGCATTTTATTTCTATTTTTATTCCATTGCAATATATAATGAAATAAATATACAATTGACCATTTTAAAAAAGGCACAGATGGAAGTGGTAAATGAAATAATGGTCAGGCCACACATGGACTAAAATAAGTGTTGAATTCTGATTGAAAGCCTACCACCAAATGCAGCTGTAGAATTGAAGCCCATCAACTCATTTGTCACTCACTGGTAGGGTTTTAATATGAGTCTGCAAGCAGTTGATTTACCATGGTCTCTGTGTAGTCACATGGACTAAAATAAGTGTTGAATTCTGATTGAAAGCCTACCACCAAATGCAGCTGTAGAATTGAAGCCCATCAACTCATTTGTCACTCACTGGTAGGGTTTTAATATGAGTCTGCAAGCAGTTGATTTACCATGGTCTCTGTGCAGTCAAACCTCACTGCTAATGTTAATCTGTATTTGCAGCTGCTCCCTAGTGCTAGCATCACCACCTCGGATCACCAGGAATTAGATTCTCTTCAAGAGCTGGCAACTAAGATCCTTCACATACGTGGTTCACAATAGGGTTTGTGTTCCTATGAGAATCTCATGCCGTGGCTGATCTGACATGAGGTGGAGCTCAGGTAGTAGAGGGAGTAACGGGGAGCTTCTGTAAATACAGGTGAAGCTTTGCTTGCTCGCCCACCACTCACCTCCTGTAGTGTGGCCCAGATCCTTACCAAACAGGGATAGTACCATGGTCCAGGGTTTGGGATCCCTTAAAATAATCCATTGGTATTTCTACACACTTAAGTTTCTGCAGGATCCTACAGGTTATACCTGTGTCATGCTTGCACTTTGATTGCTTGTGTGTGTTGAGAATCAAATGTTTTATAGAGCGGTGAAGTATATATTGTTAGGTATTCAGTAATGTCATTGATTATTAGCTATGCCACAAAAACAGATGAAAAAGTTTTATAACCTTTATTCTTTAAAGAATGTACAGTTATAAGGAGATGTAGATCTGGTTAGTGAGACTATTATTTTATAAAATAATGGTTCTTAAGGCCTCTGAGGTAAATACCAGACTCTTATAAGACAGCTTGTAGTTTTCACAAATATTGATGTGTAGCTGGAAATTCCAGGGAAACTGTATTGTCCTGTCAGATATAATTTACTCTGTAAACAATCAGTTCCTCTAAAAGTTAAAGTACATTGATAGGGCAGAAACTTCATCATTCAGACACATCAGGTTTCTTCTCCTAAGACATCCATAGAAACTTAAGGGTATTCTCCCTACTCATTAGTGTCTGTGATATTTTCAGAAATTGTGAATTTGTTCTGATCACATACCTCAGATATTTTTAAGAATCTCCTGTTAAAGTACCTAAAAATTCAAGTTTTGTGTGCGATATCATATGAATAAGAAAATACAGTCTCATGAGAACTTGATAGATAGGGGTCTTTTTTTTTTTTTAAGTTTCAAGTAGTTCTTGCTTTGGATGCAAGTTTTCTATTGTTTGGGGTGGTTAGTCAATCTTCCAGGAAATTTTTTTCAAAAGGGCTCTTGTTTCACAAACCCTGCAATAATACCAGAAAGTTGCAGTAAACCTAAAATATAAGACCTGAGCTGGTTAATTATAGGAATTGTAGAGAGCTACACTTTCTGTAACCTCTGATTGATCTAAATAGTTTCCTTTGAATTTGTATTTTAAACACTGAAATACTATTTTATATGTCAGAAAGTTTTATATGTATGGCCAGGTCATGTTTCCTGGCTTTGTCACCCTGCCCTACCTTGGGGAGGTGAGTCTCTCCTTTATTTCTCTCTCTCGCTCTCATTCTCCCCCTTTCTCATTTAGCTTTTAATGAACTATATTTTGTAATCTAAAAAAAGTTTTATAGAGTTTTATATAACAGTTGTATATATCAATACTAGAAATATATACAATCTTATTTTTCAGTGCTTTGTGCCATTAAACTTATAAATAACTTCTTTTTAAAAAAATTCTTTTCCATTTTTCTGAAGAAAATTAATTGTACTTGCATTCATCATTGATTTGAATCTGGTTAAATAAATTAAACATATATATTTGCTGCCTATTGTTCTTAGAGGGCATTCCTCTTTATAATAAACATTATGTCAGGTCATCCATTTTAAACCAGTTTGTATCTTAAAGACCATTTTATATGTACTTTGTTGCTTAGTTTTATATTTCCAATTGGGGTCTTGTGGCACTTTTAAAAATCAATATGAATTAAATGTTAGTTTTGTTTTGAGTATTTCCACATCTCACATCTTTTTCTGATTTTAGGATAATATTCTCATTGAAGAAAATTTTAAAATGTAGGAGTTTACAGAGATGTTTGATATGTATTCTCTTAACTTCTTTTCTAGGCAAATATGTCAACATTTTATAAGTGAAGGTTGATTTTACATAGTTCGGTTACATTCTTTTTCTGGGAAATATTTCTGCATATTATTAAATATTTGTTCATATTGCATGACATTTGATGGCTGCAGAGTATTCTCTACCAAGTTAACTGTATACTTCTGATAAGTGACTTATTAAGAATACCATTTTTTCACTCAGTCACCTACAACAGATTGAACACTATTTGAGGGAAATGAAGCAAATAAAATATCTCAAAAACTAAATTGATATGGAAAAGAACAAATTTTTCTCCTGTAGTTTTAGAGTTGATTCTTCATGGACTCCAGGAAAAGGTATTCTCATACATTCTTACTTACCTGTCACTTTACTCCAAATGTTGTTGTCTTGCATTTTAGCAATCAGCATAGATTTGCATTTCTTTAAGCCCAGAGATTCATTTGGGCCTAGTCCTCTCAAAGGGTTCTTTGTATTTTCTGCTGATGGATGATTGGGATGTATACAATGCACTTCTTTAGATTTACTCATAGATGGGCGGTTATCTGCTTCTTGGTGCATCAGGTAGAACTTTTTTCCACCACTCATCAGTGCCAGCTAATCTTGGTTCTGCTAGGTCTAATAAAATGAGGATTATTTTCAAATAAAGTACTTCAGTTCTCATTACTGTGTAATTTATATAAGTATTTCTTATAAAGAAATATTATACATTTAAATATATTTTATAGAAATGCTATGTGTTGGAGATTCAACTGTGTCTAAGGCAGACACAGACCCAAAAGCCTAAAAGAATAATATTTATCCCCTTCAGTCTTTCTTATGTGCCTTAAAAATATTTTCACTGGATAGTACCTTGTTCCATCAAGTTATAGAAGACTACAATAGCCAAAAACAGTATGTCTTCCTGTTATTTCATACAATGTTTAAAAAATAATTTGAGAATAATATTTTTTTCCCTATAATTGTGTATCTTTTTTGATGATGTATCATTTTCAATCTTTTGCCTTGTTTAAAATATTTTAAGTAAGTAGTTTGTTTTGCTGTTGAGTTATAACAGAGAGAAGAGAGGTGAGCGGGGATTCATTGGTGAAATTTGGCTTATGTAATTATGGAAGGTGAGAAGTCCCACACAATAGGCCATCTACAAGTTGGAGACTCAGGGAGGCTGACAGCTTAGCTCAGTGCAAGTCTGAAGCTCTCAGAACCAGGAAAGTCAACAGTGAACTCTCAGTTTGAGGCTGGAGTCCTGATAACCTGGGAGCTGGGGCACTGGTTTAAGCCTCAGAGTCCAAATGCTGGCAAACCTGTAATTCTGATGTCTGGGGGCAGGAAAAGAAGAGTATTTCGGCTCCAGGAGAGAGAAATATTTTGCTTTTCTTCTCCTTTTTTTTTTTTCTTTTGGTATCTGGGTCCCCAGCCAATTGGCTGGTGCTCACCCACATTAAGGGTGGATATGCCTCACTCAGTCACTCAGTCCACCGACTCACATGCCAAACTCCTCCAGAAGTATCTTCATAGACATACTCAGACATACTGCTTTATCAGCTAAGTATTTTGTAACCAAATCGACACCTAAAATTAGCCATCACAGCTACCATTTGTTGAAAACGTTATCTTTTCTAGCTTTGAAATGCCTTGGCACCTCTACTGAAAACAAATTAAGCATATATGTATGAGTCTATTTTGGATTCTATTCTGTTGCATTGATTTGTATGTTTATCGTATGCAGATATCACACAATTTTAATTAATAAAATTATATAATAAGTCTTGAAAACAGGTAGTGTAAGTCTTCCAACTTGCTCTTTCACAAAGTTGTTTAAATTATTTCAGATCTTCTCAATTACGTATGAATTCTCACTCCATTGCCCAGGCTAGAGTGCAGTGGTATGCTCACCCTAGCGATGTCCTGCTGTACTCCAGCGATCCTTCTGCCTCAGTCTTCCAAGTAGCCAGAACTAAAGGTGTGTGCTACCATGCCCGGCTACTTTTTTTATTTATTGTAGAGATGAGTTTTGAGCCTGTAGGCTCAAGCAATCCACTCGCCTTGGCCTCCCAAAGTACTGGGATTACAGGCTATGCCACGGAGCCAGGGCTTTGTTGTTTTTAAAAAACTTTTTCCATCAATCTGTGTAATTTTATCTTATAACTATACAGCAAAGAATGTTATAAAAGTGAAATTGGGGAAATTGTAGTTACTTATTATTAATTCATCTGCAAAACCTAAACTCCCTGAAAACATTGTTTTAATGGCAGTGCAAGCTTAAGTAAATTAAAAGGGATTAGAAATGTTTTGAAAAGTCGGGAAAATTTACCCAAAACCCCCTAGGATTATTGATCCTTCCAGTGTATTTAGTTCCTTTTTAGTACTTTTAGTTTTCTATTGTTTTTCTTTTCTTTTCAATGTATATTCTTTCATTATAGAAAAATTAAGTAGACAAAAGTAACATGTCAAATCACAAGTTATTACAAGTACATATCGGATTTAACTTTTCCTTCTCTTTTTTTTTGTGCTAAGATAGATTACATTTACATATTTAATTATTGGCAGTATGGCATAGTAGTTGAGAGCTTAGTCTCTGGAGTCAGATCCCTAGATTGAAATTCTAGCTCAGTCATTTAGAAGTTCTGTGTCTTTGGTCAAGTTACTCAAACTCTATATTTTAGTTTATTTATTTTTCAAATTGTTCTTTAAAAATTGGGTTTATGATTTTACCTGAAAGATAACTGATTTTATATGTGAAGGGTTTAGAATAGTACTTGGCACATAATAAGTTTTCAATAAGTATCAGCTATCTTTAATAAAACCATAAAATAAACTGATTTATATCTTGCTTTTTAAATTTTTAAACAATAAACTATGAACAGCTATCCATGTCAATAGATACATATCTACAAGAAATGTAAAGACTTTGACTAATCCAACATAATGTGTTACTGATTGGTGGGAAAAGACCATACACACAAGCCTGCCACATATTCCTCATTTATTAAATTAGACTATAGAATAGTGCTGTTCAATACAGTAGCTACTGGCTACGTGTGACTATTAAAATTAAAAATTATTTTTCTCACTTGCACTCAGCCTCATTTCAACCAGTAGCTACCAACTGGTATAATGCAGAAACAGAACATTACAGTCATCACAATGTTCTATTGAATAGAGTGAATGGAGTGTCTAAAGAAAGTATGGTGGCAGTAGAGCAGAAGCAGAGGCCATGTATGTACATGCTTTTTCTTTTACTGTGGGGCACATTTGCCAGTGTACAACAGATCTTGCCATGCTTGGGAAAGAAACCAATTATTGCTAAGCCACTCCACTCCCCCTTTCATAGAAATGATGCTTATATTCTCTCAGCTTCCATTTAAGGGGTTGTTTACAAACGTCATGCTTTCCTGATTCTTGAACCAGTTTTGACACAGTTCTTATTAATACAATTGAGAAAGCTCTGCTTCCAGCTTCTTAGAGTCTTTCAAAGTGCTCTCTGCATTGGATGAATGTTTTACATTTTATTGAACTCTTCCTTGGGCGTTTGTTTACGCCATTTGCCAGATTTTTCTGTTGGAAAATTTGAAGGTTATATATAAATTTATTATTACAAGTGCATACAGCAAAAAAGAAAAAAGTGTATAATGGAAAATAAAACTCCATAAGTTCTGAAAAATGGGCATACCTATTGAATTAAACATGATGATTGCAAAATGACCTTGTAAGACCCCAGCATTTTAACGCAATCATATTAGCAACTGGGAATAGCATTTTCATCTATTTTTTCATTTCATAATTTGTCATTACAGAATTAATTTTGATGCTATCTTTTGTTATCAAGTAACCTATAGTCATTCATAGTAGGTTAGGAACCATCTTGACTTCCAATCCTTGTTTCTTTAGATCTGGTTTTGAAATTATACTTAGGCTTTTGATTGCCATCTTGTTATGTTTATATTGCCATATTGCTCTGAAAAAATATAGCTTAATTTTACAACTTACATTTATTTATTTATTTGAGTCGGAGTCTCACTCTGTCACCCAGGCTGTAGTACACCACAGCCACCTCAGCCTGGACCTGCTGGGCTCAGGCAATCCTTACGCGTTAGCCTTCCAAGTAGCTGGAACCACAGGCATGCGCCACCATGCCCAACTACTTGTTTGATTTATTGTAGAGAAGAGGTCTCTCCATGTTGCTTGGGCTGGTCTTGAACCCCTGAATTCAACCAGTCCTCTCGCCTAGACCTCCCAAAGTGCTAGGATTAGAAGCGTGAGTCACTGCGCCTAGCCACAATTTACTTTTAATAGTCAGTAATCTTCACCCCATTCCTCCACCTTCCTCTCTCACCCAGTGCTCTTTAAACTATTTAATAAAATAAGGGATAACAAACTAAGAGAAAGGAAAAAATGATGCACAATGTAGATTTTATCAGAACAAAAGCCTTTGTTTCAGCTTCTGGCTCTATGAGTGCTTCCTTTTTAGGGTGTTAATAAATTCTGTTTATAGAAATACAAGCTTGAAAGCATGTTAATACAACTGCCCACTTCCCTATCTTGCTTTTGAGAAAATTATGCTAGGAGACCTCAACTACTGCCTTATGGAAGATAAGGCAGTAAAATCGGCCTGTTCTGGTGGGAGAAGCCTGCGACTGAGAAAAGAGTGGAGATTGGTCATGAGATGGCAGGGTCAGCAGCATCATAAGAATATGTGCGTCCTGATCACAGAATGTTAAAGTCATATTCATTCCTCTTTGAATGATGCCCTGATAAAATTTTGGTCTTCCAGAAAAAAATGAATTTCAAGGCCATTTAGTTTGACTTAAATGTAGGTGAAGCCACTGAGATCCCAACCTTCCTCACCAACCTTCATCCTAAGGGAAATAATAACCAGATGCTGGAAGTATCATTCCCTTAGGCTAAGGACTATGCAGTGGGGGTACCGGTGCCTTTGTCCAACAGTCAGTAAATTAGCCTATTTGCTTTTATACACAAGTAGATTTTTCTTTGTGATAGCGTAGTACACAGATTAAGAAGGAGAGCATTCCTATGGCTAATTCACAAAACCTATTATGCGATAATGTCTTTTAAAAAAACCTTTTTCAACCTACGTATCTACAGAGTAGATAACTACTTAAGTTGTGTAAATTGTACTAATGGAAATGAAAATACCTTGTTCTGTTTTGTCATTAAGCAATAATAGTTGTACCCAGTGTTGTGGGATTGATAATTAATTATTACCTGCAGAAAATAGAATTAGTCAGCAGTTACTGAGTATGTTTCTGTGTCAGGCCTCTTCGAGGCATTGTGGGTACAACAGCTCACAAGAGAGATGCTGTGCCTGCCTTTGCTGTGCCCATAGGTCTACTGACAGACAAATATTTAAGCAAGCAATATGGTGTCATAAATGCTGAGAGAAGATGTGAGTGGGCATGGAAATGCCACGGAAGCATATGGAAAGGAAGTATTGCTGGAATATTGTGGTTCAAGAAAAGCCTCTTAAATATTTAAGCTCAGGAGTTGACTAATTAGAGAAATATCTGTATATATGGTTTTATTTTAGTTTAATAAAGATGAGATCATGCTTTATATGTGCCTGTGTGTTTGTATAAAATGACTAATGCTTTGTCCTTTTCACTTAATGTCAGTGTTTATGAATCTACCTTATGACCTTCTAAAAGAACCTATGTGTGCCTGTGCCTTTTTCTTTTCTTTTTTTTTTAATGATAAAAATTTTGCAAGTGGGGACCCAGAGGCCTAGATGGGGAGAGGGACATGTCCAAGGTAACACAGTGGACGGTGGCGGGTCAGGGCGAATCCAAGTCCTAGACACAGCCCTAGTACCCCGGTCTCCCTCTGGTACACAACACATCGACACATAAGCTGGTCCTGACTTACAATTTAACGGCTGTGCAGGTCCCAGTCCCTCACTTCTGCCGCCCATGCACCCACTGCTCTGGGGTCAGGGTTTCCTGTTCAAAGGCATGGATATGCGGGATGTATTTGGCTTGGAAAGCGTTCATCAGCCGGTGTCTGTTAAGTAGTGTCTTCCCCTCGAACTTGGCCGACACTAGGACTTGGAAGAAGGACGCGCAACGATTGAGGGTCGTGTCTTCCACCTCCTACCGCACGGATTAATATGAATGGAGCCAAATCTGCCCCTCCAGAAGCCCTTGGTCCCTTGTGGAGCGGCTCAACTCATCACGTGCTCTGCCTCCAGGTCCTGTTGCAGCTTATCCCGCAGGTATTCGGCGCTGAGTTCCACAGTCACAGTCCAACTGGGACGGCAGCCCACTGGGGACGGAACTTCAGCCGAGAACCTGGCACACCACCTGCTGCCCGTACAGAAGCCACTTCCTGCTTTTTTCTAGGGTAGAATTATGAAGGTTAGAATGCTGAACATAGGGTTTGTGCGTCTTAACTTTGATAAATGTTGCCAAATTTACCACCTAAAATGGCTTCACTAGTCAGGCTTAATATCTCTGTTAAAGGGAGAATTTAGGAAAATTGGTATTATAAATATGGAATACAAGAATAAACTTTTTACACAAGGGAAACATGCAAAGTTTCAAAAACTAAGAAGTTAAATATCACTAGCAACTAGACAAATACTAATTAAAATAGAAAGCTATTTCCTCATGATAAATTAGGAGTTAAAGGACAACATGCAGGCAAACCTACAGTGTAACTCAGCTCCCAACCATTGCTGACAGTGTTGTAAAATCATTTTGGCAAGTGATTTGCTTAAATGAAATCTGGGTAGTATAGTGAGAAACAGTTGAGTAAACTGAAGAGAGTGGATATTGTAGTCCTGGGGTCCTGGAATTGTGTCAGATTTAGCCAACTGCTTTTAACTTAAGTTGCAATATCAGATGACTTCTGGAATATTTTCCTGTTACATACATATTTTGTCCCTTCTAATGTGTACCTATACTTACTGAGAATTAAATGGCATTAAAATAAAAAGGATGCCTCTTATGCATCTTCCTCCATATATAACATGCAATGTTTTTAGTGTTGATTTTAGGCTGTTCAACTTAGAGTTTTTATGCCCTGCTTTATTTTATCCTGATTGATCTATTTATTTGATATACATTTGATCTATTTATGAGGTATCTTCCCCCATGATTCAGATACCTCCCACCCAGGTCCCACCTCCCAACACTACCACATTGGAAAACAAATTTCGGCATGAGCTTTGGAGGGGAAAGATCTCCAAACCACAGCAGTTGTTGCAGATGTTCACTGAGTCATATTGTGTCAGTCTCTAGAATAATGTTTTATGAAAGAAAGTGCTCTTAAAATTTGATGCCAGAATAACATTGTCATGGATGATCTATTTTGTCTCTATTTGGAGCCATGTGTGCCAGTTTTTCTTTCCCAATTGGGTGTAAAAGCTTAGAGTCAGGTTTTATACTTAATTATAGATACTTTGGTCATATTTTCTTTTCTTCTTTATCATGTTGCTAAACCCTATTTTTAGTATATGTGGTTTTCTGTTAAGCAACTTCAGAATCAATAACAAATAATTGAAGCTTGATCCTTTTTTCAGTGCTATAAGTTTGTTAAATTGTAGGAAATAGAATGGGAATGAAGTGAAAATGCAGAAAAATGTATAATTTCACTTGTATCTACAGTGTAGTCATATTGGTGCTATATGAGTAATTTGGACCTTGGTTTGTAGACAGGGGGCTGTGGCATCCGCTTGGGCTGGGACAACTGCATCCCTCATAGATGACCATTGCATTTCATAACATTGTATGAAAAATTTTGGACCTCATTTCTCTTCTGCTTCATTGTGTTTTCTCCTTAAAACATAAACTTCTAAAGTCCTGCTTATCTTTGTATTCCTAATCACAGGCACACATCTAAAGACACTGACAAATTTCTATTGGGAAGCTGTCCTTGGATAATCATAAATTGTGATTAAATGATACATACTTTCTGCCTTTGTTCTTTTTCTAAGCTAAATAGAAATGATTCAAATAATTGAAACAGGCAAACAATAAAGGAACGACAAAAACATCTATATACATATATACACATATATACATATATACATATATGTACACATATATATACATATATACATATATATATATATTTGAGTCAGAATCTCACCTTTAGTAGCTTTTATCCTGCCACAATTTGGTGATTAGGTTTTAAACTCTTTCTTTCCTCTGTCTCTCTTTCTCAGAAATAGACCCCAAACAAAGCTTTTTTTTAAAAAAATTATTTTATTATAGGAATGTGGAGTACAAGTGAGGATTAACTGCATAAGTAGGCAGCTTACAGTTGGAGTTGGGGCTTCTAACTGGTCCTCACTCCCCCCGGTAATGAACCAAGTACTCTTTGTGTTGTTACGTGCCCGCACCCTCTTCCCTTCCTCCCTTCCTTCTCTAGTAGTATCCAGTGTCTGCTGATCCCTCCCTTGTGTTAACGTGACTAATGTTCAGGGTCCACTTATAAGTGAGAACATGTGGTATTCAATTCTTTGTTTCTGTAATAGATCACTTAGTATGATGGTCTCCAATTCCATCCAATTTGCTGCAAAGTCCAAGATTTTGTTCTTTATAGCTGCATAATATTCCATCATGTATATGTACCACATTTTCTTTATCCAATCCATTCTTGGTGGGCAGTAAGTTTGGTTTCATGTTTTTGCTCTTGTGATTAGTGCAGCGATAAACATGCATATGCAGTTGTCTTTTTTATAAAACAGCTTATGTTCCTCCCAATATATTCTCAGAAGAGGGATTGCTGGATTGTATGGAAGGCCAATTTTTAGTTATTTTAGGAATTGCCACACTACTTTTCATAGAGGTTGGACTATCTTGCACTCCAATCAACAGTGTAGAAGTGTCCCCTTTTCTCTGCACCCATGCCAGGACCTGTTTTTTTGTGGGTTTTTTTTTTTTTACTTATTAATGATAGCCATCCTTACTGGAGTTAGATGGTATCTCGTAGTTTTTGTTTGCATTTCTTTGATGATTAGTGAGACTGAGCAGTTTTTCATTTGTCTGTTGGCTGCTTGTATGTTGTCTTTTGAGAAGTGTCTGTTCATGTCCTTTGCTCACTTTTTAATATGGTTGTTTTTTTTCCTTTCACTTTGAGTTCCTTGTAAGCCTTTGTCAGGTGCATAATTTACAAATTTTTTTTCTGTTCTGTGAATTGTCTCTTTACTCTCTTGATGGTTTCTTTTGCCGTGCAAAAGCTTCTCAGATTGATAAGGCCCCACTTGTCTATCTTAGCTTTATGGCATTGCTTATGAGACTTTGGTAAAAGGCTCATTGCCTGCTCTGATATGCTTAAGGGTGTTGCCTACGTTTTCTTCAAGGATTCTTACAGTTTGGGGTTTTACGTTTAGGTCTTTTGATTCATTTAGGGCTGATTTTTATATGTGGCAATAATGGTGATAGATAGGGGTCCAGTTCATTTTTCTTTATATGGTCAGCCAGTTTTCTCAGCTCCATTTGTTAAATATGGCCTCTTTTCCCCAGTGATTAATATTGGTGACTTTGTTGAAGAGAATTGGTTGAGAGACTGTGCTTCTGCTTCCGGAATCGCTGTCCTATTCCACTGGTCCATGTGATTATTATTGTACCAATACTAGTCAGTTTTGGCTACCATAGCCTTGTAGTAAAGTTTAAAGTTTGGAAGTGTGACACCTCACACTTTGGTCCTTTTGCTGAGGATTGTTTTGGCTATTCATGCTCTTTTTTGTTTCCATATAAATTTCTGTATTGCCATTTTCATTTCCGAAAAGAATGATGTTGATATTTTGTTGCATTGAAGCTGTGGATTACTTGGGTAGGATGGGCATCTTGACAATACTGATTCTTCCAATCCATGAACACAGAATGTCTTTCCATTTGTTTGTGTCATCTTTGATTTCTGTGAGCAGCATTTTGTAGTTCTTGTGGTAAAACTCTTTCATTTCTCTGTTTAGGTGGATGCCAAGGTATTATATTATATATATATATTTGTGGCTATTGTGAATGGGGTTATGCTTTTTATTTGACTCTCTGCCTGCTTGTTGCTGGCGCATAGAAATGGAACTGTCTTTTGCACGTTGATTTTGTAACCCAACCCTTTACCAAAGTTGTTTATCAGTGTGAGGAGGCTTTTGACAAACTCCTTAGGGTTTTCAAAGTACAAAATTGTATCGTCAGCTAAGAGGTGATAACTTAACTTCCTCTTTTCCTGTTTGGATACCCCTAATTTCCTTCTTTTGCCTGATTGCTCTGGTGAGAACTCCCAACATTATGTTGATCAAAAGGAGTGAGAGTGGGAAACTTTGCCTTGTTCCCATTCTTAGGGGGAATGCTTGCAGCTTCTGTCCATTGAGCAAAATCCCAAACTTTTGATTAATCATTCTTGAATAAATACAATCTGTTAATATTGAGTTTCTAGAATTAGTTTGAAGTGAGGAAATTGATATTAACTTCAGTCTTTTTGTGAAGAGCTGCAGAATACAATTATTTAGTTCATCAAATTTGAAGTGTAGTTGTTTGGCATTGCAATATGACATTTAAAAATGTTTCTTTTAAGTAAGAGATTGATCCTTGTACCAGGCTTTACAAATGTGTCAGGTGAGAGGTAGTGACTAATGTTCAAAGTCATATGAGAGGGTTTTTGAGGGTTTTCTTTTGTTTGTTTTTTGCGTTCAAAGAGGACATAAAGCTAGTAATAGTTGAAAAAACACAACTTTACGATAACCCAAGGAATATTCTCTATAAGCAGTATCCCAGTCGTACAGATTAAGATCCACCACCGGACGAGTTGCTAACACGTGTCAACAGCAACCTGTCCTTATGAGTGGGAAGAGGCATTATTGTAAGTTGTAGCAGATGCCTGCACTATGAGGCTTTAATGGTATGAAATCCTGGGGTGTTACAGACAAGCAATTGCAATGATGAGAACAGTCTTTATGGTTGTACACACAGAAATATAAACAATTAGCTGGGCTTGGTGGCTCAGCCTATAATCCTGCGCCTTTGGGAGGCTGAGGTGAGTGGATTGCCTGAGCTCGCGGGTTCGAGACCCGCCTGGGCAGCGAGACCTCATCTCTACAATAAATCAAAAAATCAGCCGGGCATGGTAGTGCATGCCTGTAAATCCGGCTACTTGGAAGGCTGAGGTGGATGGATCACCGGAGCCCAGCAGGTCAAGGCTGCGGTAGCCGGGAGCGGCTGCTGCACTCCAGTGAGACTCCAACTCAAAAGAAAAAAAAAAGAAATATAAACAATTTTGTATTTTTCTCAACTATGTGTAGTTAGTTAAGTTTCAGGGTAGCCAAGCAGTATCCTTTTAACAAACTTGTGCTAATGAGGTTAGACTTCAGTGTTTATAATTTATTCTGGTATTGATGAAAAGCACTTTCGGTCAACAAAAAGAATTACAAAAAGAATTCTACTCCAGATATAAGCAGGTGGAGACTAGAAAAGTATTTTATTAAATGTTTAATTTTGAATAGGGAGCTTTCTCTCCCCTTATTTCCAGCATTCCATGATCTGCTTCTTCAAAAGTTTTAGAATTTCTTTTTGATATATTTTGTTTTTTACTTAATAAATGTTACATATGAAATTTTATTTTAAAATAGTATCAGATATTTTTTTCTAACATGAAAATACCAAGATGCATTTCAGATGACAAAGAACTTTATGTTTTTAAAAACTGTATCTGTATTTTTTACAAACAATATGCTGTACGAATACTTTTGTACTTGAAAATTTTCCACTTAATTTTTATATTTTCATTTTACAATTGAAAACCACCGTCCTTGACTAGATATAACTAGATATTTGAGAAGACTTTGTGCTTTACATGTGCGAGTGTGCGGTCATGCATGTGAATTGATGAGAGAGCAGGGAACATTAAATAATGTTGAAGAGGAAGTAGTTGGAACTAACTGATTTGTTGTAGTATCCCATGGGGCAGGTATAATCTGTAAGCTGTCAGATCCCATTATGGAAGCTGTTAGCATCAATCAGAACTGACATTTGTTTATCAGAGGTTAGTATAACTGCAATTATATGTGTGTTTATGGAATATAAACCATTTGACATTTTAGATTTAAACTTTAAATTAAAGTACTCATAATTTATAAGCTTATTGGTTGAATAAGTATGTGATTATATATTTTAAAAAGGATGATCGACTTCTTAAATTCTGCAAGATGTTGCCTGGTCTTCACCTATAGTGTTAGAATGTGATTTGTAACAATTTAGGCTGATTGTTTTCACCACAGAAGATGTAGTAAACAAGCATTCTTGAATGTTGCTCTTTAGCTTTGTTAATAGATTCCTAACATTTTCAACTAAATGTGCCATATTTCATCAACTGTATGACACATTTTGAAATTTTATTTGATAGTTTTTTTATCTTCTTAGTGACATAAAATAATAGTATAGCTTATAAACAATCATTCCTGAGATTTTATGAAATACATAATATACTTTTAGATTTTAATGGCTATATTTTGGTAATTTTTCATTGTGGTTAAAAAAGTCATATATGGAATTAGTTTAAACAGTTTTTATTTCTAATTTTCTATAGTCTAAGTATGTAAAATTTCAAAATCAATCTTAAATATTATAAAGGCAAGAAGTACACTTTTATCTACAAATTTCTGATATTTCTTTTGATTTAAAATTTTTAAATCTGCTTTTAATTTATAGTCACATACTTCAGAGAAATAAACTACTCCATAATCAAAGGAATTTTTATAAATGTTTAAAATTTAGTATGATATCAGTATAACTTGCATTACTTCAATAGATAGAACAGGATGCATCAAACATAACAGCAGACTACTTTTAGGCATCACAGACATTTCTGTGTTTTAAGCCGTATGTATTGTCAGTTGTAAAAAAAAAATTCAGGACTCTATTTCACATATTATTAATCAATTTATTGAAATGGAAGGGTTTTGAGGATTTGGGTGTTATCATTGGCTAGCAAGTTTTTCATTACAGAAAATTTCAAACATAGCTTCCAACATATTTGGTTTGTCAGATCTTAGAAGTTTGTTAGCGAATTTGGAAACCTTTACATAAAATGGCTTCTTCCTCTGCACACATATGTTCTCTCTCTTTTCCTCCTTATCTCCTTTTTTCTCCCAGTTTCTCTAATTTTTTCTCTCTCTCTCATTTTCCCTGTTACACAGCCTCCTTCATTCAAAACTAATGGCTACTTTGGCTTGATTTATTTTTTGTTCTTGGTGTTTAAAGTAGCAATCTTTGAGTAAGATTTTCAGATATCTCAATTGTATTATCAGCCACCCCTGATTTGCCTTCTTAGTCATTCAAATAATGTCAAAAGTCTTGCTGAAAACTATATATACCGTGTCTTATGTTTATTCCTTGCCACCTTCTCATTGACTCTATCTGAAATGAAAATGAGATTGAATTAGCATGACTATTTCAGATGCATTCATGTTATTGCCTAGTGCCCTCTCTTCCCTAAACAATGACATATACTCCCATAACATGGACTGTAAGATTAATCATATGCTGACCCCAGCAATAGGTATTTCTCAGTTGTCCAGTTGTCACTTCTAGATGATGAAGCCAGTGGAAGAATATTAAAAGAGATTTTACTTAGCATTAGGAGATCTTTTTCCATGTTGTTACATATAGTTTAGTAGTTTACACATTTTTATTATATAGTATTTCATTGTATAAACATGTTACTGGTTATATGTTTATTTTATTGTTGATGGACATTTGGTTTGTTTCCAGTTTGTGACTATTATAAATTATACAACTATGAAAATTCTAATACCCGTCTTTGAATGCACATATATGTGCATTTCTGTTTGGTACATAATATATTAGGAAAGGAACTGCTGGGTCCCAAGGCATGCACGTGTTTGGCTTTAGTAGATGTTACCAAGAAATTTCTCAAAGTAGTTGCATAAGTTTATATCCCCACTATTGCTTTATGAGAATTCCACTTGCCTCACATCCGTTGTAAAAACATGACATTTTCTCTCTTTAATTTTAAGTTCTTTATTAGTTGTATAGTGGTATCATTTCTCTCTCTCCATTTCTCCCTTTCTCCTTTATTGTGGTTGTTTTTAGTAAATATGGAAAAAATGTATATTCGTGTTAAGTTAATTTTTCGATTCTTGGGTTTGCTCAGTATTACTATTGTTACATGATTATATATCATAGTAGCATTTTTGAATACTTACTGTGAAAAAACTTACTGTTTTTTTGTAAACTTACATATTACATTTGTTATGTATTTGTAGACAATTTGGTTGTTATTTTTGACTCATGGAGAATAGTGTTTTAGTTGCAGATGTTTATCTTTAGGGGAGAAACATTTATTTTTAGACTTGATTTACTGTCAAATAGAGGAAATATCATATGTTCCCTGGTCACTAGAATGTTAAGCAGAGTAATCTGGTACCCAATAAGGAGACAAAGTGTATAGAAGGTAAGAAGAGAAAGGAATTTGTTCTTTTTGAGACAAATTGAGAAATGTTTACTGATAGGAATGTAGCAATTTAATTTGGATTTTGAATGATAAGTAGAATTTTAATGATAAAATTTTAGAGCACTATATACTAGTGGTACAGACACTAGATAGTTCAAGAATGTCATTATGACCTGAAAGTGTGTGTGTGTGTGTGTGTGTGTGTGTGTGTGTGTGTGTGTGTGTGTACGTACAGGCACAAACACGCATATGTGTGTGAGAAACTGAGCAGCCAGAGGTTTGGCACCTGCTAACCTGGGAAAGTGGAAGTAATTAGTTCATTTTGTAGAAGATATTTGTAAATTATAGCTTCAGCATTTTAAATGTGTAAATCACAGAGTCCATTAAGTAAATAAAGTTTTAAAACTGGCTATTCTTAAACATTGGCATTTGATTTTGATATTGTATATTAGTCTGGCAAACTAATATTTTTTCCACTTTCAGCAAGAAATTTATTGGTTTTAGCTATTGGTTTTCTCTTTTATGGTATTTTTAAAAATGTGCTTGTAAATAGAAGTATATATCTGAAATATAAGAACTTCTTTGAAAAAAATTCACAATTCTGTTATCACCTTAAATAATTTTAACAGTATTTTCTTAATATCATCTAATACCTAATATTTGTTTCCCTAGCTGCTTCTTAAAAAAAAAAAAAAAATAGCTGTTTTCTTCAAAATCCAGAAGTGGCATTTGATTGATTTGTCACTTAGGTTCTTTTCTTTGAAATTTTTAAAAATTGGGATTCAATTTACATAGAGTGAAACACATGTCTTAAGTATGTTATTCATTGAGTTTTGGCAAATGTGTACCTAACAAGGTACAGAAAAATTTTCACTTCCTGAGAATAATGCCTACTACCCTGTTTCTGACTGTCCCTCCTCCTTCAAGCCACTAGTTTGATTTTTTTCTCTTTATTCTGGCTCAGTTCTTTAGCAAGCCTCTCTAGTAACATCAATCACTTTTTTATCTTTTGCTCTTTAATAACTATTTATAAATAAAATATTTTTAGAAGCAATGTTATTTTTTTCTTACAAACCCAGCAAGCTCAGATTCGTAGCTGTGGGATCTAACACCGGAGCCGATTATTTACTTATAATTGCTACTGGCTGATACTGGTAACAGTTCTTTTTACCTATTGAATCTTTGCATTTTCTGTTTCTCAAGGAGCATTAGGTTAGCTCAATCTAGTGATACGTGGGGGAGAAAAGAACAAAGTGTAGTACACAAACTCATTCTTTTTGCAGGCGTTATTTCCCGAGAGGCTTTGTAATCGCTTTTATAATTCTTAGCTTAAAATTAAAAGAATTCAATTTGGGACAAACCTATGTATACTTGGATTCAGGCATGGCATTCTTCACTCAGTGAAGCACTACCTCTCCAGTGTGTTTGATAAAGAATTTGCTATAGTGTCCAATTAATAGATTATGCTTATAATTATTAAAAGTTCAGATTTAAAATTTTACTGTGTTTTTCTCCACTCTTCCTTTCCTCAAAGAGGAATATACTTCACCTAGAGAAAAGAATAATTGATTAGTTATGAAACAGTCATGTAAAACTAAATACTGTAATTTTATTATATATAGATGTAAGGAAACTTTTTAATGTTTAAGATGAATTGTTACTGGCGTTTCTTAGGTCCTTTGGTTTTGCTGTCAAATAATGAGCATTTAAAAATTAAATACACCAAACTTTTGGCATAATTGTAATGTTTAAGCATCTCAACGATGCCATTTTGCCAGTGAATTGGAACAGTTTTGAATAATGATTTTTATGCTGCTGAGGAATTAAGTATATGTACTGAGAGAAATTTAAGTTGACAGTTAAAATATTGACAGTTAGCCTATGCCCTAATACAAGAACAGATGGAAATGTCTTGCATGAGTTCCAATTCATTAAGCAAATGTGACACTTTATTTTCTAGCCATTTTTAGTTAAGGGAACTAAAGTAGTGAAATAGTGACATCAAGGAAGCCACTCCCTACTGTGCCAAAAGTAAAGTATAAGAAACAAAATGCTAGAAAGGACTTTCATGGTTTGGATAGTATAGTTCAAGCATCTCTAATTCAAACTGAAATCCAAAATTCTCCAAAATCTGAAACTTCCTGAGTGTTGACATGGTGCTCATAGAAAATGCTCATTGGAGTTTCAGATTTTTCAGATATGGGATGTTCAACCTAAATAGCCTTGTGCTATCTGAAAATTTTAATTTTCCTATTTAATTGTTAGCGCATTATTATCTCTAAAAGTTACTTATAGGAAAGTGCTGACACAGTATTCTAAGTTTGGTGGTCAGGTAGATAGCCAAGCTTTGTATTTATTATTGTAAGCTAATAGTCTACTTTGTAGCTCTCCTAACATTTACTACTAATAGGATAGTCTTATTTTATGTTTTTATGTGCCATTACTCTGCAACTTAGGTCATGTTTTTTAAGACTTTAAATGGCAGGAGTTGTTAATAAATGATATAGGGGTATATGTATGCTAATATATCAATTTTAAAACTTTCATTGTTCAGAATAAGTTTAACACTAACGTATATTGTTGGGTTTTTAAAAAATCTCCTTTTAACACTTCTGTCACTTCCTACTTCCTTTTAAAATAATGACCGACTAGCCAGGCTTGGTGGCTCAGCCTGTAATCCCGCGCCTTTGGGAGGCTGAGGTGAGTGGATTGCCTGAGCCCCCAGATTCGAGACCCGCCTGGACAGTGAGACTTGATCTCTACAGTAAATCAAAAAAATCAGCCGGGCGTGGTAGCGCATGCCTGTAATTCCGGCTACTTGGAAGGCTGAGGCGGAAGGATAGCCGGAGCCCAGCAGGTCGAGGCTGCGGTGGCCGGGAGCGGCCACTGCACTCCAGTCTGGGCGACAGAGTGAGACTCCAACTCAAAAAATGAAAAATAAAATAAAATAAAATAATGACCGACCATTATGGTATATGCTATTTTAAAAAATGTTGTTGTTGTTATTTTTACATTGTAAGATACTGGTTTAAAAAAATTATATACCTTGTATACTTCACACTACAATTCACTGGCAAACACCTTCGGTGAGCTTTCCATAACTGTATCACAGTTTGAAGAAAGATCCTCTTGAAATGACTGACTATTGTCTATGGTGAAATAGATATCATTCTGGGTTATTTTAAACATTTTTCATTTTTCATTTATAGAGAGGTGACCACAATTTATTTTTAAATGACACAGTTGCAATTTAATACATGTGATTTCTCCCCTTTTTAATTTGTCTTTTTTTATCTTACAGATGCTTGTGACAACACCAGAAAAATGGGATGTAGTAACAAGAAAGAGTGTTGGGGATGTAGCTCTTTCCCAGATTGTAAAGCTGCTTATTCTTGATGAAGTTCATTTGCTGCATGAAGATAGAGGACCAGTATTAGAAAGCATAGTTGCACGTACTTTACGGCAGGTAAGAGCAAGTTATTTATTTATTTTCTTTAGTTTTTATTTTTAGTGAAGAAATACATTTTATTTATTATTATTTTATTTTAAAGATGTGGGGTACATTTAGGGATTAGGTATATCAGTGGTCAACATACAGGTGAAGGCTAAGGGACCTCCTTTCGGTCCCTTAGCCTGGTTTGAGATCAGGGACCTTTAATTGATGTTATATGCTTCCCCTGCCCCCCAGCAGTGACCTGCTACTGTATATCCCTTTCTTATACTATTATGATAAATGTTCAGGGTCCACTTATGAATGACAACATGTGGTACTCAGTTGTTTGTTTCTGTGATAGATCACTGAGCATGATAGGCTCTAAATTCATCCAAGTGAGCAAGTTATTTATAAGCTTATTTTGTGGTATGAGTAAGTTTTTAAACTTAAAATGAGGCATTCAAAGAAAATATTAATATGCATTGTTTCAGGGAAAAGATAATTTTAGTATGGAAAAACCTTTAGTTATTTCATTTTCATAGTAAGTTTCCTATCTTCCAAATCTTATTTAATTGAAGTCTCTTTAAATTAACCAAAATAAATACAGGGAAACTTTCTTTCTAAACCTGTGTTGTAGAACCAAATTTAATATTGACTAATTATAATCAATATTTTATTCATTCATTCATTCATTCATTTATTGGGTAAATGTCCCATTCTGTCACCCAGGCTGGAGTCCATTGGCACAACCATGGCTTACCACAGCCTCAAATTCCTGGGCTCAAGGAATCCTTCCATCTCATCCTTCCCAGTAGCTGGGACTACAGGTGCACACCAGCACATCTGGCTAATACTGTTTTTTTGAAGAGATGAGGTCTCACTATATTGCCTAGGCTGGTCTTGACCTCCTGAACTCAAGTGATCCTCCTCCCTTGACCTCCCAAAGTGTTGGGATTACAGGTGTGAGCCACTGCACTTGGCCTATTTTTAAAGGAGAATATATATATGTTGCCTCTAGTTTTGGACCTTGTTGTTTAATCCAAACCAAAATGGTAAATTTCTAATGCCAAATGTCTTGTGATACCTTCTATCAATGCTTCTTTTCATTAAGTGGAAAGGTATCTTAGAATATCCATGAGTCTTTAAATGATGCTTTCTGGCAGATTGTCTATATATAGAAGATAGATGAACACTTATTTTTCATCCTAAACAAGAACTCGAATTCCTTGACTCCCCACTTGATTTGTCTTTTATTCATTTTCTCCTGTCTTTATTTTCTTTCTGATGTAGCCAAGACTCCTTGAATAATTACTCTCTTGTCAATGACCTTAACTTACTTATCCCTTGAGTACCTGGCAGAGTTACAACAGTGAATCAATTGAACCATGCCTGCATCTCCAGCCAGACTGTTAATCACTAGTGAGATTATAGAATCACTTCATCTAGCATCAGTAGACATATGTAGGCTGTGACGTAGACATTCCTGGACTCTACATTCTCCTGGATTCTTGGGATTACCCTTAACTTCGAAGCAGCTTTCCTTGTGTCTCCCTAATATAACCCTTCCAAGCTTCACCTGTCTCCTGTGCCATGCTTCATCACCTTGTTATACCTCATTTTTATACAACAGTACTTTCAACTGGAAGGAAATAGCTTCTTTGCTTGCACTCCGTCAATTTCCATCTCTTTTTCTTCCTTTCTCTATCCAGGAAAAAGCCCAGCCTCTTCCCCCATCACAAGGATACCATTCATTACACTACTTACCCTTGACTTAGACTCCATTTTTTATCACTTTGTAAATTATCCGTTTTCTTCCTCTTATGTCGTCAACTTGTCTTTCTCAGTGGGCACCATCTCTTCAGCTTAAATGAACTACAAAATACCTTCTATCTTTACCAAAAAAACTTCTCTGAGACTTATCTCTCTCCAATAACTTCTACTTATTAATGCTCTTCTTTATCACATATTTGGAAATATTAATTGACATTCAGTTTCCCTTTTGACTTTCTTTTTTTTTTTTTTGAGTTGGAGTCTCACTCTGTCGCCCAGACTGGAGTGCAGTGGCTGCTCCCGCCCACCGCAGCCTCGACCAGCTGGGCTCCAGCAATCCTTCCGCCTCAACCTTCCAAGTAGCCGGAATTACAGGCATGCGCTACCACACCTGGCTGATTTTTTGGTTTATTGTAAAGATGAGGTCTCGCTGCCCAGGCGGGTCTCGAACCCGCGGGCTCAGGCAATCCACTCACCTCAGCCTCCCAAAGGCACAGGATTACAGGCTGAGCCACCGAGCCCGGCTCCTTTTGACTTTCAATCACTGCAGTCTGGTCATTGCTCAGATATAGGCAATAAATTGTTTTTACCAATATCACGAGTCACCAAAGTTGGTTCCCAGACTTTTAAAAAAACTTTGATACTACCCATTTTCGAAATTTGACACTACTAATCATTTCCTCAACTTTTAAACTTATTTTTCTTTTCTCAGTTTTGCCATGATGTCTTGATTTTCTTCAGTTTTTTCACCTACCTAGTAACCTAGCAGCTTTTTCCCAGGCTTCCTTGCTTCTCTCCTGTTTTCACTTTTGAATTGCTTATTGTTTATGTTCTCTAAGACTCTGTCACTTGTCTTCCTTTTTATTCTAAACATTTACCCTGGGTAGAGAAATAACACTTCTGTTTATATATCTATATGATTTAGGAGTGTGTCAGCTAAAACATATAAATATATATGTATATGTATGTGTGTGTATATATATATGTATGTGGAGTGTGTGTATAGTATATATGTGTATATATAATATATATGATATATAATATGTTATATATTTAATATATAATATGTATGTGTGTGTGTATGTGTGTGTATGTGTATCCCTGCTGACTTCTAACCATATCCAAACCCAGTTGTATGTTTCTACTTCAGCGTTCCACAGACATTTCTTGCTAAGCATGTCAGGACTCTGTCATCCTTCCTGTATCCTTAATTTGGCATTAGAATCTACTTGATTCCCAAGCCAACCCTAGGAATCATAGTCAAATTATGATTGACTCTTCCTTAACACTCTCTCCCATTCTGATGTGTAAGTAGATATCAATTATTTTATGTTTTATATCCTAAAAATCTTTGATCTAGATTCAGGTTTGAGAATTTAATTTTTAAAAGGAGGTGCACAATTTTAGGAAGTTATATGTTACATTTTAAAAAGTTTTAAAATGTTAGTGTGTTTTCCATCTGATAAACTCACCATAAAATTCTAGGTGGCATAATTATTTAATTATATTAACAAAACTCTCAGTTCATAAAGGAAAAACTAGGATAATTTCTTCTTAAATACCTTGGGATAGGAGGATCTATGCAGAAGCAGAACTCAAAATGTTATAAAGAAAACTTGTGTCACATTTGGGTACATGAATATTTTTATATGTTGACTAGTTAGACTCCAGCCCAGTAATTTAAATGTAGGAAACCTAATAAAAGATTATTTGTAACACATCAAATAACATTTTAATATCATTTATATTTAAAACATTTGTATCAATTAATAAGAAAAATAAACTTAAGAAACAGGAAGGAGCATTTTACAGTAGAAAAAATTACTAACAAATATAAAAAAATGATATTTAAAAAAATTCCAAATCGATATCTGATTGGCAAAAATGAATGTGGAATGTAATTTGAAAGCATCCACTGAAGCCGGGCTTGGTGGCTCAGCCTGTAATCCCGCGCCTTTGGGAGGCTGAGGTGAGTGGATTGCCTGAGCCCGCGGGTTCGAGACCCGCCTGGGCAGCGAGACTTCATCTCTACAATAAATCAAAAAATCAGCCAGGCATGGTAGCGCATGCCTGCAGTTCCGTCTACTTGGAAGGCAGAGGCGGATGGATCGCCGGAGCCCAGCAGGTCGAGGCTGCGGTGGCCGGGAGCGGCCACTGCACTCCAGTCTGGGTGACAGAGTGAGACTCCAACTCACAAAAAAAAAAGAAAGAAAGCATCCACTGAAATCATCCCTGTGTTCTTACTTCTTAGAGTCTAACCTGTAGAAATAATAGCATAAAATCATGAAGATATATTGATATTAGTATTCATTGAAGCTCTCTTTTTAATATAACATATTTTAGAAACAACCCCAAATGTTCAACAATAGAATAAATTCTTAATAAATTATAGTATATTCAAACAATGAAATGCTACTTTGCAGCCTTTATAAAGAAAGAAGTAGAGCTGTATGAACTGGACCTAAAAGATGTTATATTCTGCACTGATAAAGCAAGTTGTCCTGTATGCATAGCATAATCTCATTTGTGTAAAAAAAAGTACTGTATATTTATAATTTTATTTATTCAATCATTCATTGGTGATCATTTATTAAGTGTTTATGGTGTGTCAGCCACATAGTGCTAGGTATTGTGGATACAGTAGCAAAACAAATTTCTTGGTTACATTTAGATTATAGGCTGGCCTATACATGAAAGGATATGAAACAAGCTGAAAAAGTGTGTTTTTTTTTTAACAGCAGAGATGAAATTGGAGAAGCGTGTGGGACATACTCACTTTTTAACACATAAATTAAAAATATGTGCATGCACACATATGCACATACATGCATAAAACACAAATTTTGAAATGTTCAAAATAGATTAGAAAAACCAGAGATTTTAGCTAATATCCAATTTAAGAATAATTTCAAAAAATTTAGGTAATGTAGAACACAGATGATGTATTTCGAAGTCTGAAACTGCCTTCTCTGCTCTTTAGGTGCATTCTTGCTGCAGTGAATGTGCTCTGGCCCAGATTTGATCTATGAGATCTCAAAAGAGAAGCATGCAGGCATCATTTACACGAAAGAGAGCTATTTTGATTATGACTTATTTTGATTTTATATCTTGATACTTAACTTAGTGACATTTTTTCAGGGAACTGTACCACACGAATCCATATATTCAACGTCTATTTGTAACGAGCCACTTGGAGAGACCATGTCTGTCTAGCTAAGAACATTCTACTGATAAGTTCTTTCTGCAACTATAGCACATTTGAAGCCCAGTTATTATTATTAGTATATTTGCTAAGAGTTCTGTGATTTATATATTTGCAAGGGGTTTAGCTATTTTAAATTTCTATTTACTAATTATTAATTATAACCCATATAAAATTACATATTACAGGTTTGTATTATATATTATGCAATATGAATACATGTCTTAATATATGTTATAGAAATATACAATTTATATAATATAGATGTATAATATACTAATTGTTCTTCACATTTCCATTTTTATAATATAACCAAATTCCAACGGTTTTACACAACTCTGCATATAAACTTGTCTTTTGTCTGAAGAAAAATTTTCCAATTCCTTAGTTGGACATTAAAGACTATTAAAACCCTGCTTCTCTAATTTTAACTTCTGCATATTCGTCAGCTGCCATAGGTTCAAGACACACAAAACTATTCAATCTTTACCTACTTCCTTTCCATTGACCCTCTTTTAGAAATAAAACTAAATTTACTTGAGGCAGAATGTGTTGTTGGCTCTGAAATAAGGTTATTGATGCCAAATTATATTATGCTTTCTTTTTTTTTTATAACTCTACTCCTGGATCTGTTGAAAATTTATGATATTTTGAATTTATCAAATATTACTTCTATGAATTGTTTCCCAGTTCCCTAATCAGAATGAATTATACCATTTTTTGTCTTTCATTTGCACTTCCTTTTTCTACACGTTTAACTCTTACCATAACTTTTTCCTTATAATTTTACAACTTGCTATAGTTAAATCTGTCTTCATCTGTCTCCCTCACTAGATTTTAATATTTCGACAGAAGCATCTATGTGAAACTTCTCATATTTTCAAAGTACTAGTGCAGCACTCATAACTTTTTTTTAAATCAAAAGTATCTTTTTATTTGTTCTTTGTGATGACCAGATGTTCCCAGTAGATGGCGCGTCACATTACACTTCAACATTTGTAACTAATGTGGAAGTGCCATAGGAAGCTGTTCCAAAGCAGTGTTGATTTAGTTCGGGATCTGAATTGCATGATAGTATGAAAAGATTCATTCCACCCTTAGCATGACTGGGAGAAAACTGGAAAAGATAAAATATAAGAAATCTCTAATCTGTTGTATTTATAATAACAATGTTGAACTAATATTAATTATCTTAACTACCTTTGCTTTTAGTACATAAGGAGGCATTGTCTAAACTTAAATTTTATGTGGAGAAGAAACATAAAAATTTGCTGTCTACTCTTTAATGATAAAGAAGAAACTAAATTTTTATTTTTTTATAATATTTTTTTATAATACTTTTTAGGTAATATGTAGAGTATATAGACCTTCAAGATTTTGGTTAGGATATAGAATTCTAAATTATGAGAGGGGACCCAAAATAAAAATTGGAATTTATTTATTTAAAAATTGTGTATCTATTGTTACATGTTTAAACTTCACTCACTTTCAAGGTACTTTTCATTTGATACAATATGGGGCAGGACCCAAAAAACCCCCGAATTTATTTGTAAAAATTGTGTACTTATTCTTACATGTTTACACTTCAGTCACCTTCAAATTACTCTCCGTTTGATGCAATATACCTATTAAGTCACTTTTTCCACTGCTCAAAACAGTTTTTGAACTCATCAATTTTGAAAACTTTTAGTGCTTCTGTTTTTTGTTTTACCTCTTCCACATTGGTGAAACATTTTCTTTGGAGGGTTTTTTACATCCTGGAAACAAAAAAAGAAAGTTGCTCAGGGCACGGTTGGGTGAATAGGAAGGGTGGAGCACTGGGATATTGCTGTTTTTTTAACACTAAGCACAGAATGGGCTGGTACATTATCATGGTAGAACCAGTTACCTGTTTCCCACAACTCAGGATGTTTCTCCCACAAATTGTTACACAATCTTCTCAAAACCTCCAGATAAAACCTTTGGTTGACATTTTGATCCAGAGGAACAAATTCTGGATGTACCACAAGGACCCCGCCCTTCAAAAGATAATTCCAGATTTTCGGGGGGGAGTTCCCTTTGTTAACATTGTAATCAGAGAATATAGCCAGCATGGTTTTTAATTTTAGAATTTACTGAATTTTTTTGTGACCTAAAAATACCTTTAATTGTTACAAAGATCTTATAACTATATAATGTAAATTACCATTTATGTTGTTAATTATACTTGTTTCAGAATTTTATTCACATCTGTTAAATCAGACTTCTGCATTATGGACTACAGACTCTTACACTCAATTGACCTCTAAACTTACCTCAATCTACAGTTTTTAGAAGGTCCTATTATAGGAGACATGACAGTATTTTGTGTTTAAATTAATTTAAATGACCCATATTTATTTAAAATACTTCATGTAGGTTGAATCCACACAGAGTATGATAAGGATTCTTGGACTGTCTGCAACCTTACCCAATTACCGCGATGTTGCTACGTTTTTACATGTTAATCCATATATTGGACTTTTCTTCTTTGATGGGCGTTTTCGACCAGTACCTCTTGGACAGACATTTTTGGGAGTTAAAAGTGCAAATAAGGTAACTACTCATTTTAGTAATTATACTTTTCTTTTCTAAAAATATTTTTGTTGACTTTTTATTTAATCCTTTTTTGGGATTAGAGATTCCAAAACACCATTTCAGTAATATTACATATGTGACAATCTAGACAAAATCAAGTACACTTACTCCACTATTTGTAGCAGAGTAAGTTTTACTGCAGAGATTTGCTTGTAGAAGTTGCATTGTTATTTTCAATATATATTTTGTATTTTCAGTGGTTAAAAGTTTTTAAAAGTTATTTTAATGTGATCAAAGGTAATTGATATAATAAAAGCTCTAATTAACCTGAATATATTTTTTGATATAATATTCATTTTAAATAATAATATTTTATATGCAATTGAAAAATAATTTCATAGTAGTTACTATCAAGAAAGGTATTCTATTTAGCTTACAATGTTCTATACTTACCATATTAATGACATATATAAGTGATATTCTAAAACTCTATATTATGCTTTAAGCAATCTACCTAATTTTAAAAATAATACTACCACGTACCATTTGCACTATTAGGGTACTTATTATACATTTATTTTATACTAAGGGGTATTATTATTTTATAATATGAATAACAACTGCTTAAAATTTAACATGTGCCATTCTGTTCAACAACACTTGTTTTTCTGTAGAAGAAATAACTTTATAGCAGAATATTCACAGACCTTTTGACCTCTTTACTGAAAGAGACCAAGGTAGAATCATAGTGTTAGTCTTAGTCTTTAATGTATTATATTGCTTGTCTAAAAACAACTTCATTGTTAAAAGAGGGCCATTTTTACCTTATACTAGTATAAATAAAATATTCAGCTAAAAATATCAAAAGTGACTCTTACTACAACAGTTAATATGGTCTAACTGCATTGCATAAAAGTACAATATCTTCAAAATTGAAGAGATTCATTTCAGATTTATATACAAAAGAATAGTTTACGATATGGTAAGAGTTATACCATGCATATTTCAACCTCATTAATTGTTTCAAGTGCTTTTCAGCAATACTTGCTGCTCGTGTTTTCAGTAATGTCTAATATAATTTTGTTATATTAAGTTAGTTATATATGTTGGTTCATTTTAATGTATCATTAGGATAGATGTAGCACTATTTCTTTATGGCTGTAAAATGTTTTTCACTTTATAATTTAAATGATAGCAGATGGTTATCACAGAGAGAAATAAAGAAAAGAAAATTGTTTCGGATGCTTGTAGCCATCTCAAACCTTATTTTCTTTCAGTTGCATCTTACGGGTTGGTAAATCACTTAAAGCTAATTAAATTCAAAGTATTTTTCACCAGATATGTCATAATCATAGTTATAAAAGTAATCATGTGAGATGAAGTCATAATTATTTTGAAGGTTTAGAAATTTGGCAAAATCAAAAAATAATTTTATTTATCTTAGTATAAATATTACATTATACACTTATAAATATAGATTTTTATCTTATTACCATTTATTAGTTTAGAATCATTTGTAATATACAGTTGGTAATTATTAAGTATTTCCTCGGGGTGTCATTTAATATGTTTTAGAACCAAGTTGTTAATTTGTCATTTTTTATATGAAAAAAGTTCATGTAGGTTTCTCAGAGTTTCATTCAGAAACTCATAATAGATATTATTCAGTTGTTATGAAAGAATATGGGGAAATTGTGTGAGTGATATATCTAAATTGAAATAATGATTTTGACCAGAAAGCAGTCCAAAATATACTGGAAAAGGTATTAGGAGTTCTCTTTTTAGGGGGAGAGAGGGGTTATTTTTTAACTCATTAGTGGGGAGTAAATTATCCTATGATCATCTCCTTCTTCTTAGCTACTGTAAGTCATAAGACTTAAATTTAAATGTTTACCTTATTAAAACAAAAAATTCAAGTTATGGTCATTTTAGGTGTACATGACCCATTTCATGCCCTCCAAACTCATTACTAAACATTAAGTAGGGAGATATAGGCTGGGTCACATGCCTATACAGTTAAATTAGCCACCTTTTTTGATTAGATGCTTCCTTGGCATTAACAGGGAAAATGAGATCCTTAAATTTATTTTGATTAATATATAATAAATGTACATAGTTTCAGAGTACATGTAATAAGTTAATACATTCATATAATTTGTGAATATCAAAACCGTGTAATTGAGATATCCATCACCTCAAAGATTTGGTGACCCTTTCTTAATTCATAAATTTTACATTAGATTTCCAATTAATCTGAACAATGTTTCTGCAGAAGAATAACGACCTCTCCATATACAGTTACATAGTGTACATCTTTAGGTTTCAGCTCTATAAGCCATTTGATATTCGACCTGTAGTTTTCTCATAACTTGATAATAACACAAGAAAACTGTATGGTTCATAGAATGAAATAGAGGAATAATCTGAAGAATAGGCTTCTTTTGGAAAACTAGTGAGAATTTTAAGTTTTTATAAAATGCATATAACTAGTATATAATCCTTAAAGATATATTGTCTTTTTAAAACTTGTTCTGAAATAGTACTCTGAAACTATTGTCTGAAGTATTTTATTTGTTTTTTTAATTGCACTGTATATGTTTCTTAGAAGTTGTTATATGTTAGATATTTACAGTGTATGTGTTGCTTCTGCATTCTAGTTAGCATGAAAGGTTAAAGAAACCATTATAAATGGAAAAGTTTTATTTGTAGTTAGAAAGTTTATAACTGTTTCATTTGATTTTTTTGTTTTAAAAACTTTAAGATGCAGCAGTTGAATAACATGGACGAAGTATGTTATGAAAATGTTTTGAAGCAAGTGAAGGCTGGACACCAGGTACACTTAATTTATCCTGTTTTTATAAAAGGATGCTTAATGATAAAGCTTAATGAATGTTTAGGCTCTTCACAAGAAAATTGTTCTTAAATTCTGAGGCAGTGACACAGAAGTTCTCATTTTTAATAATTGAGCTCAATGAGTAAGTGATAAAATATTCATGAATAATATCTCAATATTGATACATTATACTGTTTTGTTTGCCATTTTTTTTACAAAATATTTAAGGAAAAAATAAATTTTGTCCTTTACATTTTTTCTTTTTATTTTAATTTTTTTTATTTTAAAGATGTGGGGTACAATTCAAGGTTAGGTATACAAATGTTGATTAAGCAGGTACCCTTGTTGATGAGGTGTGCTCCCCCTACCCTGGCAGTTTCCCACTACTGCCAATCCCACTCCGCCCCCCTCCCCTGGCAGTTTCTCACTTCTGCCAATCTCTTTCTTACAGTATAATGATAATTGTTCAAGGTCTGCTTATGTGGGAGAAAATTTGATACTCGGTTCTTTGTTTCTGTGATAGACCACGCAGTATTATAGACTCTAAGTCCATACAAGTTGCTGCGAAGTTCATAGTTTGTCCTTCTTTATGGCTGTATGATGTTCCATTATATATATGCACCACATTTTTTAAAATCCAATCCTCTTTTTATGGGCAGCACTGTTGGTTCCATGTTTTTAAGTATTGTGAATAATGCTGCAATAAGCATGCATGTGCAGGTATCTTTTTTATAGAGTGATTTGAGTTCTTCCAGTATATTCCATTAGGGGGATTGCAGGGTCATATGGAAGGTCAACTTTTAGATATTTTAGGAATTGCTACACTGTTTTCCAAGAGGATCTACTACTTTACACTCCCACCAACAGTGTAGAAGTGTTCACTTTTCCCTGCATCCTCTCCAACATCTGTTGTTTTTTGAGTTATTGATGATGGCCATCCTGACTGGAGTTAGGTAGTATCTCAGTGTGGTTTCAATTTACATTTCTTTGATGATTAGTGAGGCTGAACATTTTTTCATGTATCTGTTGTCTGCTCATATGTCTTCTTTTGAAAAGTGTCTATTCATATCTTTTGCCCACTTTGTTATGGAGCTGTTTGATTTTTTGTTTTTGGCACGTTTGAGTTCCTTGTAGATCCTAGATGTTAGACCTTTGTCAGATATACAGTTAGCAAATATTTTTTCCCAGTCTACAGACTGACTCCCTGCTCTCTTGATGGTTTCTTTGGCTTTGCAGAAGCTTGTCAGTTTGATGAGGTTCCACTTGTCTATCTTACCTCTTATGGATGGGCACTTGGGGTTTTGATCAGGAATTGGTAGCCAGTTCCAATTTCCATGAATAGATCCTGCGTTTTCTAAGCTTCTTACAGTTTGAGTTTTTATGTTTAGGTCTTTGATATATTTAGAGTTGAATTTTGTGTATGGTGATAGGTGGGAGTCTTGGTTTAATCTTCTGCATGTGATCAGCCTGTTTTCCCAGTACCATTTATTGAATAGGTTCTCCTGTCTCCAGCTATTGGTGGTGGAGGCTTTGTCAAATATGAGTTGGTTGAGAAATTGAGGTTTTGCTTCTGGAATCTCTGTCCTGTTCCATTGGTCTATATGCCTGCTCTTGTACCAATATCAGGTTGTTTTGATTATTATAGCTTTATAATAAAGTTTAAAGTCTGGGTATGTGATACCTCCCGCTTTTTTTTTTTTTTTTTTTTGCTGAGGATTGTTTTGGCTATTTGTGGTCATTTATATTTCCATATGAATTCCTGTATTGTCATTTCCAGGTCTGAGAAAAATGCTGCTAGTAATTTAATAGGTATTGTGTTGAATCTGTAGATTGCCTTTGATAGGATGGACATCTTAACAGTGTCAATTCTTGCAATCTATGAGCATGAAATATTTTACCATTTGCTTGTATCTATCTTTGATTTATTTGAGGAGTGTTTTGTAGTTTTCATTGTAAAGGTCTTTCACTTTTCTGGTTAGGAAGATGCCAAATATTTATTTTTTTAAAAATGTTGTGGCTGTAGTGAATGGGATCGTGCTTTTTATTTGAGTTTTTGTTTGTTTATTGCTGGTGTATAAAAATGCGACTGTTTTTTGCACATTTATTTTATACCCTCTGACTTTGCCAAAGTCCTCTATCAGAGCAAGGAGGTTATTACCAGATTCCCTTGGGTTATTGAGGAATAGAATCATGTTGTCCGCGTAGGGGGGTAATTTGACTTCTTTTTTTCCTATTTGAATACCCCGATTTCCTTTTCTCTTCTGATTGCTCTTGCTAGAACTCCCAATACTATGGTGAACAGGAGGAATGAGAGTGGGCATCCTTGTCTTGTTCCGGTTTTCAGAGGAAATGGTTCCAATTTCTATCTCTTTAGCAGTATGTTGGCTGTGGGTTTTTCGTAGATGGCTTTTACTATTTTGGGGTATGTTCCGTCTATGCCTAGATGTTTGAAGGTTTTTATCAAGAAGGAGTGCTGGATTTGATGGAAAGCTTTTTCCTCGTCTAATTATATAATCGTATGTTTTTTGTTTACCTCTGTTGATGTATTTAATTACATTTATGGTCTTGTGGAAGTTGGACCAGCCCTGCATCTTGGGGATGAAGCCTATTTGGTCAAGGTGGAGTATTTTTGAGATGTGTTGTTGAATCCAGTTTGCTAGGATCTTGTTGAGAATTTTAGCATCTGTGTTCATCGAGGACATTGACCATAGTTCTCTTTCTTTGTTAGATCTTTACCCGGTATGGGTATCAATGTGATGTTAGCTTCATAAAATGATTTTGGGAGAGTTGATCTTTCTTGATTGCCTGAAATACTTTCAGTTCCTCCCTGTTTGTTTTGTAGAACTCTGCTGGAAAGCCATCTGGTCCAGGGCTTTTTTTTTTTTTTTTTTTTGTAGGTAGTTTTCTTATGACATAGTCAATTTCCTGGATTGTTATTGGTTTATTTAGGGTCTCGATTTCTTCTTGTTTCAACCTGGGGAAGTTGTATAATGGCAGAAAGTCCTCCATTTCCTTTAGGTTTTCAAGCTTGTTTCTATACAGGTGTACATAGTAATCTCTGCTAATCTTTTGTATTTCTTCGGGGTCAGTTGTGACTTGATCATTTGCATTTCTGATTGTGCTTATTTGGACTTTTTCTCTCTTTTTCTTGGTCAGTCTAACTAAAGGTCCATCAATCTTGTTTATCCTTTCAAAGAACCAGCTTTTGTTTTCATTGATTTTTTTTTGTGTTATATTTTTGTCTTCCATGTCATGAATTTCAGCTTCTATTTTGGTCTTCTGGATTCTTCTGTTGCAGTTAGGGTTTTGGTGGTCTTGCTTTTCCAGCAAGGCTGTTAAACTTTTGATCTTTCCATTTTCCTCATATGTGTTTGTAGAGATATGAACTCCCCTCTTAGTACTGATTTCATGGTATCCCAAAGATTTTGGTAAGATATTTTAATTTCTGTTTTGATTTCCATATTGACCCAGGAGTTGTTCAGCATCATGGTATTTAATGTCCATGTCTTTGTGGGTTTTGGAGTAACTTTATTGGTATGATATTTATTTTTATCCCGTGTGATCTGAAAAGGTACATGGCAGTATTTAAATTTGTTTATGAATTTGTTTATGCTTGATTTATGGCCAAGGATGTGGTTGATCTTAGAGTACGTTCCATGTGATGATGAGTAGGATGTATATTCTGTGGTTGTTGGGTGGAGTATTCTGTAGGTATCAATTAAGTTCATTTGGTCAAGTGTCACGTTGAAGTTCTGTATCTCTTTGTTGGTTTTAATCTTGATGATCCATCTAGGGTTGTCAGTGGGGTATTTAAGTCTCCAGTTATTTTAATGTTAGAATCAGTATCATTTTTTAGTTTATCTAGAAGCTGCTTTATGGAAGTTTGTGCTCCTATGTTGGGTGCATATATGATTAGGATGGTAATTTTTTGTTGATGGATTTTACCTTTTATTGTTATGTAGTAACCTTTCATATGTTTTTTAATTTTTGATAGCTCAAAGGGTATTTTGTTTGATATTAAGATCACAACTCCTGCTTTCTTTTGTGTTCTGTTCACCTGAAAGTGTTTTCCATCCTCTTTCTTTGAGTCTGTAAGTACCCTGTGTGGTGAGATGAGTCTTTTGGAGACCATATATTGTTGCATTATGATATTTTGTCCAATGTACCATCCTATGTCTTTTCATTGGTGCATTTTGTCCATTCACATTCATGGCAATTATTGAGATGTGAGAATTTACCCCTGTCATGAGGTTCTTATAAAGTTTTGTTGCACTGTTTGTTTATTTGTTAGTTGTCTTTCTTTTGATTTTTGGGCTGATTTATGTGTGTTTGTAATCTTTTTCCTGCATTCTTGTTAAACGCATTATCATTGTCTTTTTTCCTTTCTTCTGTGTTTAACACTTTCTTAATTTTTTGTTATAGAGCTGGTCTGGAGGTGGTGTAAATTCCTAAGTATTGAATGTCTGGGATAGATTTTAATTATCCATCACTGAGGAAACTTAGCTTCGCTGAGTAGGTAATTCTTGGTTGAAGTTGTTTATTTTTGAGAATTTTGAATATTAGACTGCAGTCTCTCCTAGCCTGTAATGTTTTTGTAGATAAGTCTGCTGGACTCTAATTGGTCTTCCCTAGTAGATAGTCTGATCTTTCTCTCTTGCAGCCTTTAGGACTTTTTCTTAAATACCTACTTGTGTAGGTGAATTAGTGTGTGTCTAGAAGTTGGTCTCATTTGTTGTCTTGCAGGGGTTCTTTTAATCTCTTGTGTTTGAAGGGTTGTGTCACTGATGAGATGAGGAAAGTTTTCTTGGATAATTTCATGGAATGTTTATTCCAGGGTGGTCTCTGTCTCTCTATCTGCCTCAGGGATTCCAATTAATCTTAGATTTAGCCTCTTGCTATAATTACTCATCTCTTGGAGGTTTTGTTCTGTCTTTTTAAGCTTCTTTTCTGTGTTTTTAACCATTTGTGTTAGTTCCATATTTTGATCTTCAAGCTCTGAAATTCTTTCTTCTGCTAGGTTAATTCTGCTTTCCATGCTATTCAGTTTTTTATTTATTTCATTCACTGTATTCTTTATGGCTGTTATCTCAGTTATCAACTCCTTCATTCTTCTTGTCTCTCCTCATTTCTATTTATTCTCGCCATTAACATCTGGATTTGTGGTTTGAGACCATTCATTCTGGGGGCACTTTACTGTTTGAGTTCCAAAGTCTATATTCTTAATGGTTTTCCTCCCAGGGATCTCTGTGAGGCCCATATTCTTCCTGTAGGGCCCCCCGCCGCCTTTTTAACCTCTTCTTTAATTCTGTTGTTCAGTGATAGGGTGGATAGCTTTTACTTCTGTTTGTTCAGTCTCCTTTTTTTTCTTATGTAGATCCTCTGACTTTGTTGAATTCTGAAACTGGATCGGGTGTGGGGGCCTGTGCTTTTTGTAGTTTTGAGATTTAATTACGGGACAAGCTGTGCTTCAGAAGCTATCTGCAGATCCCAGTATCCACTGACAGTGTGTGGGCTCCCTGGAACCAACTTCACATTGCCCTACAATCTGTCTTAGAGAGTATGTGCTTGCCCCCTGAAAACAAAATGAGATAAGAAAAAAGAAAAGAATAGAAAAAGGAAGGAGGAAGACTAAAGGAATGTGATGAGAGAGAAGAAGAGCAAAAACAGATGGTGTGCCAACTAGCAAATAAACAGCGAAACAAAAAACAAAATAGACAAAAGCCTACAGAAAATCATACAATCGAAACAAACAAAACTCTCCTGTTCATCTACTCTCCCTCAAAAATACTCATAAGCAAACAGAAAATCTAAAAAAAATCCCATTAAAATAACAGAAACAAACCTTGCACAAAAATATAAACAAAAACAGAGAAGGAAGGAAAAAAAACAAGCAGTAAAACAAAAACAAAAATCCAGCAAAAAATAAAAAGAAAGAAAAAACTCAATTTGTGGCTGTTGCTGTAACTCCAGGTTATTTTTGGCTGCTTCCGTGACCTTAAGGAGCAGCTCTGGTCTTCAGCCCCTCCCCTGTGCTCTCACTGCAGGCTGACAGGGTTGCTCTCAGTGTGGGTTGATGCCCCACAGACTATTGTGTGAGGAAGATGGATCAGATCCAGACTTACCCAACTCTCTGCCTCTGCTGTCAAGTCTCTCACTTACATCTGATGTGTCTGTGCCTGTTCCAGCATGGGGGAGGAGTCTCTGCCCTTCCCGGGACTGAGGAGTTGGCACTGGTTGGCATCTTGTCTCCGGTGGCAGGGCTCTGTTCCAGATTTCCACTCCCTGCCTTCCTTACGGTTCCTCCTGCTTTTGCCCTTTCTGCTGCCACAGGTGATGATGTGGACCAGGTGCCAGGTCATGAGGAGCAGCTATTCTTTGCTGCCTTCTCTCAAGAGAGCCCCAGGGAGGGCAGGCGATTCTGCATGCTGGGGGCTGTAATCTCAGGGTGGTGGTAGGTTGCAGTCACCTCCTTAGGAGAGCCCTGGGTACATGAGCACAAGTCTCCCCTCAGGCCTAGTTTCACTCATCCACTGGCACACTCCCACTCATGCAGAGAGTCTTTATGGACACTCACTTTTGTGGAGACTTTCATACTCCTACCTGTTCCATCGCCATCTTGCCTCCGGACAACTTTTTTTTTTTTTAAAAGAGCTAGCCGGGCTCGGTGGCTCAGCCTGTAATCCCGCGCCTTTGGGAGGCTGAGGTGAGTGGATTGCCTGAGCCCGCGGGTTCAAGACCCACCTGGGCAGCGAGACCTCATCTCTACAAAAAAAAAAAAAAAAATCAGCTGGGCGTGGTAGCACATGCCTGTAATTCCGGCTACTCGGAAGGCTGAGGCGGAAGGATCGCCGGAGCCCAGCAGGTCGAGGCTGCAGTGGCCGGGAGCATCCACTGCACTCCAGTCTGGGCGACCGAGTGAGACTCCAACTCAAAATAAATAAATAAATAAATAAAGAGCTAACCTTTTCTCATACCTCAAACATTTTAATTTGTGTTTTTCTTATATATTGTAAAACTGGTAAATGTTATATTAATTGTTACTGTTTTCATGAAGCAGCATCAATTGAAATATAATATGTAATAAATTTTTATATTGCTTTATGGTATTTAGAAATTAGTCAGTTTTATTTTTGAACTCTTCATTGTTGAAAATAATTGCATCAAAATTGTTAAGAAAGTGTGGAGTGATAATTGCTAATATGAAAATTATTAATTACTCAATTATTCATTATTCTTTGGATAACTGTATTTTATTATGGGAATTTTTTTAAAGCAGTGTGTGCCTTTTATGGCATGTCAAAGTGTTTTTCCAGCCCATTGGTTTTTAAATCCTTTTTAAGGACAGTGGGATCCTTTTATTCCCCCAGACTAAATTTTGTTTGCAGCCACAATATATAAAATAAATCAAAGATGATTTGGATTTGACAGCATGGAACCCTGAGCGCCCTTGAGCCTTTTGTCCCTTTTCAGAAAGCAGTATTAAAATCAGGATTCTAAGTCGTCTCTAGAAAATATGCTTAGTTGTAAGAATAATTTTTTTAAAAAGTCATAAGTTTTTACAATTATATAATAATAATAGCAGTAGGTACGTTTTTCTTGTCCTTAATAAATGTCTGAAACAGATAAAACTGTCTTGCATTTATTATCGCATTGAATTCTCTCAGCAGCCTATGAGTCAGGTACTATTATTCTCATATGATAGATGAAGAAAATGAGGTTCATTGGAAAATGAAGTTAAATGTTCAGGTCATGCTACTAGTGCACCTTCAAATTCACACCATGCAAGTGTTAGAATCTCTACTAACCACTGTAACATATCATTTTATTTGCATTTTGTTTACATTAGTGTTCTCCCTTGATCCTCACTAAAAAACTGTTTTATAGGTTTCATTATTTGTCATTTTACAAATAAACAATTGTGAAGCACCCATATTCTTTCTTTAAATCAAAAAAATGTATTTACTAAATACCAACTATTTGTTCTTTGTCAGAGGTTGGCAGAATTTTTCTGTAAAGGATCAGATAGTAAATATTTAAGGCTTTATGGGCCTTATGTTCTCTGTTGAAGCTACTTCAACTCAGCTATTATAGCATGAGAGTAGCCATGGGCAATATATGAAGAAATGGGTGCAGCTGTGTTCCAATAAATCTTTTTTTACAAAAACAGGCAGCAGGACCATTTGGCTTACAGGCTTGCAGGTTTGCCACCTCTGTTCTATATTGCCTCATGAGATTTTATTTGTAGTGAATGTGTGATGATCTCAAAATGCTGTCTAGGGAAATTTCGAAAAGTATTTTGAAGAATATTCTAAAAGAAAGAAATGGTTTGTGTTGCTTTCTTTGCAAGTGAGTATTATAAATTCAGCGTAATTCGCTATATATTATCACCATGAATATTTACTTCAAATTTTTTATATTACAGAATATATAAAATATATTGTTAGCTAAGGAATGTATCTGTGGAATCTGTAAACTTCATTTGTATATGCAGTCTCAAAAATATTCAGTAAATAAGTGCTTTCTCCATTTACTTTTTTAAAAATACCCTTGTATTTTTAGAGCAGTTTTAGGTTTATATCAAAATTGAGTGGAGAGTAGAGAGATTTCCCACATACTCCCTATCCCCACACAGGCACAGCCTTTCTTATTATAAACATCCTGCACCAGAGCAATAGATTTGATACAATCAATGAACCTACAGTGTCATACAGAAATCTCTGAAAGTTCATAGCTTATAATAGGGTTAACTCTTGGCATTGTACATTCCACAGGTTTTAACAAATGTTTAATGACATACATCTACCATTATGGTGTCATGAAATAAAGTTACACTGCCATAAAAATCTTCTCTTCATCCTGTTTGTCCCTCTTCCCACTGGCCACTACCGATCTTTTTACTATTTCCATAGTTTTGCTTTTTTGTAACATATTGTGTAGTTGGGCCTGTTGTGTAGTTGGAGTCTTTTTAGATTCGCTGTTTTTTACTTAGTAATATGTCTTTGAGATTTCCCTATATCTTTTCTTGGCTAGATAGCTCAGTTATTTTTAGTACTCAATTATATGCCATTGTCCTGGTGTACCACAGTTTATTTTTCTATTCACCTTCCAAAGAACACGTTAGCTGCTTCCAAGTTAGGCAATGATAAATAAAGCTGCCATTGAACATTTTTGTGCAGGCTTTTGTGGGGAGATAAGTTTTCAGTTCATTTGAGTAAATATCAAGTAGTGTGACTGCTGGATTATACAGTAAGAGTATGTTTACTTTTGTAAGAAACTGCCAAAATATCTTCTGATGATAGCTATATTCTAGTAATGTATGAGAGTTCCTGTTGCTCTACATCCTCATGTCCTTCTTCAGCATTTCATGTTGTCCGTGTTCTAGATATTGACATTCCGATAGGTGTGTAGTAGTATCATTGCTAAGTTGCATTTTTGTAATGGAATTTGATATTGAACATCTCTTCATATGCTTATTCATCTAATAGAATGTGATATTGAACATCTCTTAATATGCTTATGCATCTTTGGTGAGGTCGCTTTTCAGGTCTTTTGGTGAGGTCTCTTTTCAGGTCTTTCACCCATTTTTTAATCAGGTTCTTCATTTTCTTATTGTTGGGTTTTGAGGGTTCTTTGTGTATTTTGAGTAACAGTCCTTTATCAGATAGATCTTTTGTAAATATTTTCTCAAAGTCTATGACTTGTCTTCTCATTCTCTTAATTCTCTTAGCGTCTTTCACAGAAGAGTTTTTTTTTAAATTTAATAAACTGCAGTTTATTTTTTTCATAACTAGTGCTTCTGGTATTGTATGTAAAAAGTTATTGCCATATCCAAGGTCACCTGAATTTTCTACTGTGTTATCTTTTAAGAGTTTATAGTGTAATGGCTTATGTTTAGATCAGTGACCCATTTTCAGTTTACTTTTGTGAAAGGTATAAGGTATCTAGATGAATTTTTTTTTCATGTGGGTGTCCAATTGTTACAACATCATTTGTTGAAAGACTTATTAACTCTTTGCTCCTTTGTCAAAGATTAGTTGACTGTATTTATATGGGTGTATTTCTGGGAGTTCTGTTCTATTGATCTGCTTGCCTTTTCTTTCATTAAACAGTACCTTCATTACTCCAGCTTTATAGTAAGACTTGAAGTCAGGTAGTGTCTGTCCTCTGAGATTGTTCTTCTCTTTCAACATTGTGTTTGCTATCTGAGTCTTCATTTAATTTTAAACCATGAGTTAATAAAATTTTACATCATAATTTTTAATTGTGATGCCATTTCTTCCATCACAAGAGTACTTTTTCTAATTTATAATAGATTTTATTATAAATTAGTATGTTAAAGATTTTTATTCTCTTTTAGCATAATGGAGGTTAAATTATAAATACTTTACTATCCACTACATGGTAGATATTTTATCTTCCGACTCTAGTCAGCAAAACATCTACCACTTCTTGCAGTATCTTTTGTCATTGAACAGCCTTGCAAGTATTATGAAAAGTCTTAACAGTCTACTTATAGAAATATTGTTGTATTGCCTGAAGTAATTAAAGTAATTGTTATTCCTCTATATCACATAATGACTAAAGAAGAAGGTCATTGCTGAATTAATATGGAACAGAAGTTTGTATCTTATCAGAATAAATCACTTTTTTAGGGTAAAAGAAAAGAGCAGTTTTTGCAGATATCTTCTTAGAGAAATTGATAAATACTCGTATCCGTGTACAAATGTACACATAAACACATACTGTTGTGAACTCCAACTTGTATAAGTAAATAGCTTTATAGTGCTATTACTGCCAGTACCAGAGCTATCCTGAGGCTGTGGAAGCTATGGATCGCTCATATTTTGGGAGTTATAGTCATTATCAGTGTTCTCTAAATATATTTGTTATACTACCCTAACTTCTTTATGATATTACATTTTAAAATATTTCTTTAAAAAATAAAATGAACTTTACCTCTCAATATTGGGAAAAGTAGCAATTGTATCTTCTAATGTAGTTGGATCAAAATGTGGATAAAAGTACTTTAAGACATCCTAGGAAGTCTGTCTCCTTGCCCTCTTCTGGCCTAGTTCTTTTATTGTAGTAGGGGCTCAGATGTCCCCTTGGAAATCATGATTTATAAAGTATAGATGTTGTCTGAGGGTGTTTAGCCAGTAGAGATGAGCTCTTATTGACAGCTCTTTTATTCTTAGTATAATATGAGTGCTGATTGAGGGCAGACTCTTTTTACAGGAAATTCTGGTAGGACAAAGTTGGTTGGAGGTCTAGATCACAGCACTGGTGCCTGATTAGAAAGGACAGACTTGGATACGATACACCAGGGAAGGCTTCAGGTGACCGGGAATTGTGTACTCTGGGGCATGAGAAACCCAGAAATGGAGAATGTGCACAGCTCAGGCAGAAGTTCGAGACAAGCATTACCTGTCTACTTTTTGTGTGCATACCACACCATCCATGACTGCCAGCTCTTTAAGAAGGAGTGACTTGTAAGCTGTCTTGGTCTCCTGCCGTCTTACTTAGGTAAAAGTGCAGTGGGTGGTTGTGTAAGTGTAATTACAATTTGAAGCCTACTGACAAACATTTGGATCTGAGGTTGTATCTAGATCTGTACTCAAGTCTCTGCCTCTAAATAAGAATTAGAGAGGATAACTATGACACTTCTTTCGACTGTGGACCCTAAAAAGGGAACTTAGGCTGCACGTCCCACACTTTCTATTTTTGAATGATTAGTGTTGATGTTTGTTTTCCATAACAGTAGAACTTTTAGGTTTTGTAGAAATATCTACATATCTCCTATACTTTTCTTTAACTATAAAAATAAAATGAAATATTAAAACTTTTTACAGTTTCTTATTAGTTTACCATTTTAACACTATTATTATAGTTTTATATATCTCCCACTAGTCTTTTATTCATTTGCACATGTGCCTTTTAATTTTGCTCATTCAGACTTTATTTTAATTATTACTTATAATCTATTACTAAATTATAATTATACTAGATTATATATAGTTTTATAGTCACTCTTTTCCTTAATGAATAATAAACATTTAAAAATATTTCTACATGGTCCTCACAATTATAATGTCTGCAAAAGAGAAAAAGGAGTCTTTATCCTGGTTCTAATTTTCAGAGACTATTGAAATCTATTTGGACTTTTAATCTTCCCAATCCTCTGACAGAAGCATGATTATTTCCTTTTGTTAAAAGGAGCAATGAACCCTAGGAATGTTAAGCAGCTTCCCAAGGTCATACAGCTAGTTAAAGGTGGCACCAGGATTTAAATGTAGACCTATGTGTCGATAAACCCATAGCATCTTCAGAACTTTACACTGCCCCTTTGCCATTAAGCTGAATTGGCTGTTCCTCTATTATTGGTTATTCTTCAGTTATGCAGTGCTTTAAATATTGCAGTTTTCTATTATTAAAGATTGTGCTACTGTAGTAATTATCATTCTACCTGTTATTTTTTGTTTAAAAATTTACTTTGGGTAAATTCCCTAAACTGGACTTCTGACACAAATGGCCACATTTTGTGGTCTTGCCACATGACCCTGTACTGTAACGTGTTCCCAATCAGTTTAAACATTTTGTTGACACAGCAGCCCTACACAGGATTTTATAAACATATGCCATAAGCCATTTCTTTTGACTAGTGTTATCAGTGTAGTGCTATGAAAGGTTATAGACTGATGTATATTTGCCATTTTGAATTTTGTAATCTTAAACCATATACAAGGAAGGGGTGTCATACCAGTAATTTTTTTAAAAATTGGGAATTGTTACCTCTAAATCATGCTTACAATAGCACAGGTATTGCATACCATATTGTTTATGATTTGGTTTGGATGTGTGCCTATTTTCTATTAGAAAAATCTATTCTTCCCTGCATTTTTGTTTCATACTATGACACTGTGGTCTTTTGTCCTCTACAACATTTTAAAAATGTGATTTAGCTGTGATTCGTATCTTTCCTAGCCAGTTGATCTGTATTTTTGCCTATCAGCCTCCTACTGACACTTTGGATAGGATAATTGTTTGGAATGGGGGTCTGTCTTGTGCACTGTATCCACTGTAAGTTGCTTAGCAACATCTCCATTTCTATTCAGTAGATGCCAGTATCTCTCTCTACCCCGAATATGACAATCAGAATTGTGTTCAGATATTTTCAGATGTTGCCACGGGAGCATGGAGTGCCCTGGTTGGAAGCTTTATTTAAAGTGAGGTTTCTTAACCTGGATAAGTAGCTCAGCCTGTAATCCAACACTTTGGGAGACCGAGGTGAGTGAATTGCCTGAGCCCGTGGGTTCGAGACCCACCTGGGCAACTTGGTGAGACCTCATCTTTACAATAAATCAAAAAAATTAGCCAGGCGTGGTAGCGCTCACCTGTAGTTGCAGCTACTTGGAAGGCTGAGGCGGAAGGATCCTCGGACCCCAGCCAGTCGAGGCTGTGGTGGCTGGGAGTGTGCCACTGCACTCCAGTCTGGGTGACAGAGTGAGACTCCAACTCAAAAAAAAAAAGTGAGGTTTCTTGAGGCATTTCTTACATATCTTTCTTAGCAAATGAATTTTCATCCAAATGTATGTAAAATCTGCCAGTGATAAATATTAGAACATCATGTGAGAGAACCAAGATATAAATTTGTCTCAACTGGTCAGTTTTCAAATTCAGTACAATACAGTTTCTCATTGTTAAATGTAAAATCCTGCATTTAAACTCAAATAATATATTTTATAGTAGAAATTAAAGGAGACTTATCTTGGAAAAAATTTGATAATTTTTCTTCACCATGAATTCAGTGTAATTTAGACAAGTGTTATATACTTTTTGAAAATAATGAAATCTCAAGTTTCATTATCAGAGAGAAAAAATTCAAATCAAGAATGGTGAAAAATCTGTTGTAATTTGGCTTATCACCAAGTACTGTGATTACTTTGTATAACATTTTGAGAGCATCAAGAGAAGTTTGTTAAAATTATGAGAAGTTCAGAATTCATATAATTTGAGTAATGGCCAAGACAAACCAGAGTGGTAAGATTGGAGGAGAAAAAAATTCAGGCAGAATTTGGGAGAGATGGATGGTATTGGAAAGGCTGTGACAAGGAAAAGAGTGTATATTCTGTTTTTCACAAAGAGAATTAGAACCAAATAGTAGATGTCGTAGAGAACTAGACATAAGGAACTACAGTGGTCCTAAAGTGAAATAGACTGGGTTGCAAAGGGGCTGCTCTTCCTTTGTCCATAGCTGGACAGTGTCTGGGACATTGTGAAAGTGTCATGCATATTGGGACAAATATTAACATGAACCTCTCTATAGTGCTCTTAATTTTGAATCTATAGTTTATGATAATTCTACTCTTTTAGTAATAACTGTCTATTATACTTTAGTTTAACTATATTAAAGATAAAACTTTAATTTTTATCTTTTGATAAAATATTGAACACTAAAAAATAAATATATATGAATAATATAAAAGAGACTGAATGAGGAAATAGTTCAAACAAATTTAACCCTTGGACCTTCCAAAAAAGCAAAAATGGAAGGAAAAAATAATCACTGCTAAATTCTCTACAAAGAGCTAACTTTTGTTGTTGTTTATCCTTCCATTTTGTTTTTTTTTTTTTTGAGTGGGAGTTTCACTCTGTTGACCAGACTGGAGTGCAGTGGCTTCTCCCGGCCACCGCAGCCTCGACCTGCTGGGCTCCGGCGATCCTTCCGCCTCAGACTTCCAAGTAGCCGGAATTACAGGCATGCGCTACCACGCCCGGTTGATTTTTTTGATTTATTGTAGAGATGAGGTCTTGCTGCCCAGGCGGGTCTCGAACCCAGGGGCTCAGGCAATCCACTCACCTCAGCCTCCCAAAGGCGCAGGATTACAGGCTTAGCCACCGAGCCCGGCTATCCTTCCATTTTTAATACATTTTATTCCCTTAATTTTCTTCTTTCCCCATTATTCCTGTAGTTTCTCTAAGTAGCATTTAGTATCTACTGAAATAAATCTAGTATATTTCTCGATTCAAAAAAATGACAGAACCATAAATAGAAACATTAACATTAAAATGTAAATAAATGGACTTCTGGCAAGATGGCGACTAGGCAACCTGGTCTGTGAAAACCTCTGCAAAGGAGAACTGCAGTGGGTCTCTGACTCTCGCCCTGGGGGCTACGGACACCAACAACGCAGCCTGCTCCTCATACGGAGCTCAGCCCTTGCCACCACTGGGGCATCGTAGCAGTCTGGACAGCCGCTGCAGCGGAGACACAGCTACCGCCACCGCCACTGGTAGCACATCGCACCACCCAGGCCGTAGGTGATCCACAACTTCAGTCCTTGAAGCCCCTTCAGGGAAGATCTGCTGGGATCGCTGCCACCTCTCCTGCGACCGAGAGGTCCTGCCCGCCATAAGTCTCCTGCCGTCTGCCCTGAGGCAGGCAGCCATCTTGCCATCTTCAGCCTCTGCCATCCCTGTCTGGACCCACCTCCTCTGGGGCGAGCAGCTGGGATAGCACCACCTGCTGGCGATTCAAGGTAACAACACCGAAACGGGAAAAACAAGCTTGATAAAGCCATAGACCAGAGTGGTGAACGGAGGGTGATCTGAACTGTCCTTCACAGCAGACCAGGGGCAACTGACCGTAACTGCAAACTATTTTACCAGCTTGAAAAGAAACTAGAAATCAGACCTGAAAGGACATTGGACTTAAATGAAATGTCTCAGAGTGTGCTTCCTTGATTCTGTTAGTTTAATGACTTAATTCTATTCCTACTGTATTGTTCCTTTTTTTCTTTTTTCCTCTTCCTTTTCTTCTCTTTCCTTCTTTCTGTAAACCATATCTTTCTATAGAGGAACAGCACATTAATAAGGTGGTGGGATAACTGATATGTTAGCATCACTATATGTTTTATTTTTGTCTGTATGAGAGTTGGTTCGTCTATAGCTGTGGTCTATTGTTTTTATCTGTTTCAGTATAGGCCTCTCTCTCTATTTGT
>NW_007258188.1:113158-145221 GCF_000164805.1 Carlito syrichta | reverse complement strand
GTAAATCTCAAAACTGCAAAAAAGACCACCCCCAACCTACAGTGCAACTCCAGAATTGAACAAAGTAAGAGGGCATACATAAAGAATCGGAGACTGAACAAACAGAAGTAAAACCAATCCCTTTACCCCCGAATAACAGAATTAAAGAAGACGGTGACGTGGAGGGAAGGAAGAAGTAAGGAGGGGGAATAACTGCACAAATGAAGAAAAACCACAAGAACAATATAGGTCTCACACAGACCCCTGGCAGATCAGACACTGAGAAAACAAATTCTGGAACACAAACAATGAAGAGCCCCCAGAATGACTGGTTACATGCAACAAACCCAGACATCAAGACATTAATGGAGAGAATTAAAAAAATTGAGGAGAGACAAGAGGAAAATAGGAAGGAGCTGATGTCAGAAATGACAGCAGTAAAGAATATTGTGATGGAAATGAATAACAGAATAATAAGCATGGAAAGAAGAATCAGCCAAGCAGAAGAAAGAATCTCAGAGCTTGAAGACCAAAACACAGAACTAACCGAAACTGTCAAAAGAATAGAAAAGAAGCTCAAAAAGACAGAACAAAACCTGCAAGAGATGAATGATCACTTCAAGAGACCAAACCTAAGAGTAATTGGGATTCCTGAGGCAGAGAGAGAAACAGAAGCTACACTGAAACAAACATTTCATGAAATCATTCAAGAAAACTTCCCTCATCTCATCAAGGATGAAAAAATTCAAACACAAGAGATTCAGAGAACCCCTGCAAGACAACAAATGAGAGGATCAACTCCCAGACACATAATAATTCGCCTAAACAAAGTAGGTATAAAAGGAAAAATCCTAAAGGCAGCAAGAGAAAAAAGCCAGACTACCTACCAGGGAAAACCAATTAGAATAGCAGCAGATTTATCCACCGAAACCATTCAGGCCAGGAGAGCCTGGAGCCCTGTCTTCAAAGTTCTAAAAGAGAAACAATTTCAACCAAGAATAACCTACCCAGCCAAACTAAGCTTCATTAGTGAGGGAGAATTGAAATCTTTTCCGGATATCCAATCCCTAAGAACCTACGCTGCCACCAGACCACCTCTACAAGAAACACTTAAGAAAGTACTGAACACAGAAGAAAAAGAAAAAAGAACAACAGCATTCTTCACAAGAGTACATGCAAAAGATTAAAAACACACATGAACCAACTCCAAAACCCAAAGAAAGACAACAAACAAACAGGAACAACTCTGCAAGAACCTTATGACAGGGATCAACTCTTGCATTTCAATTATTAGCCTAAATGTGAATGGACTAAATGCACCACTGAAAAGACATAGAATGGCAAAATGGATAAAATATCAACAGGCAACAATCTACTGCCTTCAAGAGACTCACCTCACTAGAAAGGACACCCACAGACTCAAAGTAAGAGGACGGGAAACAAACTTTCAGGAGAATGGAATACAAAAGAAAGGAGGAGTAGCGATCTTAATTTCAGACAAAATACCCTTCAAGCTATTAAAAATCAAAAAAGATACAGAAGGCCACTACATAATGATAAAAGACTCAATCCATCAACAAGAAATATCTATCCTAAACATATATGCACCCAACATAGGTAAGCCAACTTTCATAAAGCAACTTCTTGGAAAACTCTAAGAAAGATATTGACTCTAACACCATCATAACTGGGGACTTTAATGCCCCACTCACAACCCTAGACAGATCATCAGGACAAAAATTCAACAAGGAGATCCAGAACTTCAATATGACTTTGGACCAAATGGACTTAATTGATACCTACAGAACACTCCATCCAAAGACCACAGAATACACATTCTACTCATCACCACATGGAACATATTCTAACATCGACCACATACTCAGCCATAAATCAAGCATAAGCAAATTTAAAAGGACTGAAATTCTACCATGTACCTTCTCGGACCGCAGTGGAATAAAAATAAACATTGACACCAACAAAGTCCCCACAAAACCCACAAAGACATGGACACTAAACAGCATGATGCTAAACAACTCCTGGGTCAATGATGAAATCGAAATAGAGATCAAAAGATACCTGGAAACAAATGAAAATGCAGAAATATCTTACCAAAATCTCTGGGATGCCCTGAAAACTGTAGTAAGATGGGAATTTATATCCCTACAAACACACATGAAGAAAATCTAAGGAATGGAAACTCACAACCTAACAAGCCACCTATAGAAGCTGGAAGAGCAAGGCAACAAAAACCCTAATTTCAGCAGAAGAATCCAGATCACCAAAATAAAAGCCCAAATCCAGGACATAGAAGACAAAATGATGATACAAAAAATCAGTGAAACAAAAAGCTGGTTCTTTGAAAGAATAAACAAGATCGTTGGCCCCCTAGCTAGACTGACCAAGAAAAAACGAGAAACAAACCAAATAAGAACCATCAGAAACACAATAGATGAAGTCACATCTGACCCTGAAGAAATACAAAAGATCATTAGAGACTACTACGTACACATGTATGTAAACAAACTTGAAAACCTTAAGGAAATGGACGACTTTCTGATATCACACAACCTACCTAGGTTGGAAAAAGAAGAAATTGAGACCCTAAGTAGACCAATAACAATCAAGGAAATCGACTACGTAATAAGAAAACTTCCTACAAAAAACAGATCTGGTCCCGATCCTTTCCAGCAGAATTCCAGAAGACATTTAAGGAGGAGCTGATACCTATCCTACTGAAGGTATTCCAGGCGATTGAAAAAGATGGAACTCTCCCCAAATCATTTTACGAAGCCAACATCACATTGATACCCAAGCCAGGTAGAGATCCAACAAAGAAAGAGAACTACAGGCCAATATCTTTGATGAACATAGATGCTAAAATTCTCAACAAGATCCTAGCAAACCGGAATCAGCAATACATCTCAAAAATCATCCACTATGCCCAAGTAAGCTTTATTCCTGGGATGCAAGGCTGGTTCAACATTCATAAAACCATAAATGTAATTAAATTCATCAACAGATGTCAAAACAAAAACCACATGATCATATCATTAGATGCAGAAAAAGCTTTTGATAAAATCCAGCACCCCTTCTTGATAAAAACCCTCGAACATCTAGGCATACAGGGAACATACCTCAAAGTAGTAAAAGCCATCTACAAGAAACTCACAGCCAGCATATTCCTAAATGGACAAAAATTGAAACCATTTCCCCTGAAAACTGGAACAAGACAAGGATGCCCACTGTCACCCCTCCTGTTCAACATAGTATTGGAAGTCCTGGCTAGAGCAATCAGAGTAGAGGAGGCAATCAGAAGTATTCAAATAGGAAAACAGGAAGTCAAGTTATCTCTCTATGCAGATGACATGATTGTGTACCTTGAAAACCCAAGAGAATCTGTCAAAAACCTCCTTACACTGATAAAGGCCTTCAGCAAAGTCTCAGGATATAAAATAAATGTGCAAAAGACAATCGCATTTCTTTACACCAACAAACAGAAACCCAAATAAAAAGCACAATTCCATTCACAATAGCCACAAAAAAAATGAAATACCTTGGCATCTTCCTAACCAGGGACATGAAAGACCTTTACAATGAAAACTACAAAACTCTGCTCAAAGAAATCAAAGATGACACAAACAAGTGGAAAAATATCCCATGCTCATGCATTGGAAGAATCAACATTGTGAAGATGTCCATCTTACCTAAGGCAATCTACAAATTCAGTGCAATACCCATCAAATTACCAGCAACATTCTTCTCAGACCTGGAAAAAACAACACATGAATTTATATGGAAACACAAACGTCCAAGAATAGCCAGAACAATCCTCAGCAAAAAAAAAAAAAAACAAAGTAGGTGGTATCACATTACCAGACTTCAAACTTTACTATAAAGCTACAATCATCAAAACAGCTTGGTGTTGGTACAGGAACAGGCATATAGATCAATGGAACATAATTGAAATTCCAGAAGCAAAATCTCAATATCTCAACCAACTCATCTTCGACAAAGCCCCCACCACCTACCTGTGGGGAGAGGAGAACCTATTCAGTAAATGATGCTGGGAAAACTGGCTGACCACATGCAGAAGATTGAAACGGGACTCCTATCTATCCCCATGCACAAAGGTCAACTCCAAGTGGATCGGAGACCTAAATGTAAAACCTCAAACCATAAGAACCTTAGAAAAGGAAGGAAATACCCTCATGGAAATCAGAACTGGCATCCAATTCCTATACAAAACCCGAAACCCACAGGTCATAAGAGAGAAGATACACAAGTGGGACCGTATTAAACTGACAAGCTTCTGCAAAGCCAAAGAAACCATCAAGAGAGCAGGGAGACAGCCTACAGACTGGGAAAAAGGATTTGCCAACTCTAGGTTTGACAAAGGCTTAACATCCTGGATCTACAAGGAACTCAAACATGCTGAAAAGAAAATAACAAACAACCCCATTATAAAATGGACAAAAAATATGAACAGACACTTCACAAAAGAAGACATTCGAGCAGCCAGCAAACACATGAAGAAATGCTCAACCTCACTAATCATCAGGGAGATGCCAATCAAAACCACACTGAGATACCACCTAACTCCAGTTAGAATGGCAATTATCAACAACTCAAAAATAACAGTTGCTGGAGAGGGTGTGGTGAAAAGGGGACACTTCTGCACTGTTGGTGGGAGTGTAAACTAGTGCAACCTCTGTGGAAAGCAGTGTGGCGATTCCTAAAAGCTCTAAAAATTGACCTTCCATATGACCCCATAATCCCCCTACTGGGAATATACCCTGAAGACCTCAAATCACTCTATAAAAAAGATACCTGCACACGTATGCTTATCGCAGTGTTGTTTACAATAGCAAGAACCTGGAAACAACCATGCTGCCCTTTAAAAGAGGACTAGATTAAAAATGTGGTACATATACACGATGGAATACTACGCAGCCATAAAAAAGAACAAAATCATGAATTTCGCAGCAACCTGGATGGAACTAGAGTTTATAATACTGAGTGACCTCTCACAGAAACAAAGATCCGAGTATCACATGTTCTCACTCATATAATGGACCTTGAACATCCAATGTAATACTATAAGAAAATGACTGACGGTACTGGGAAACTATGGGATGGGAGGGAGATGGGATTAACAGTCGCAAATATCTGTCTGGAGATGGGGAAACACCTCTTATCAACAGGGTGCCTGAATGAAACGTAATGCTACAACTAACCCTTAACTGTATCCCACAATATCATAATAAAAAATATTGATTAAAAAAAGTAAATAAAATAAAAAATAAAATTAAAATAAATAAAATGTAAACAAATGATTAGATTAAAGGTATTATATTTTAAAAATTTTTATCAGTGTGATCTATGCAATCTTGTCATTTTACATATTGAGTTCCATTAGGTCCTACCAAAAAAGGCTGGTCTATAAGGAAACGCTATTGGTTCTGTTCTTAGTGTAGTGTCACGTACAGGGGAACACTGGTAAATATGATTTGTGAATTGCCTTTTATTCAAAAATTTAGCATACTTTCTGAGATAAGGATGATAAGTCTAAAATGCACATGTCTATTGTCCACTAGTTGATATTTTCTAATAATTTGTAATAATAATGTTGCTATTATTATAAATGCCCAGGACAAAAGCTTTAGATTATAAGTACTTAGCTGGTAAGACCAATGAGTCTTTTACATTAATGAAATCAGATTAAGAGCTCTTTTAAACATAACTAAAGAACAAAGTTCTATCATTTTCATTTCTTTTAATTGTGCATATAACATGTATATCTTTGTAAAAGTTGCCCAAAACTTTAATCTTTCACTGTTCATTCTTCCTTTCCTTGTTTATGTGTTCTGTTTGCATTGTATTTTGGCCTGTACGAACAGTTAGTTTGCTAACTGGGCAGTTTCTACTGAATGTGTTTGTATTATGTCCAGCACTGGAAATTGCAGTGTAGGTATTTGGAAAAGAAGATTGTTACACCTTTTAATTCTGGTATATATATCTATTTCTACAAGGTTGGCAGTTCTTGATTTATTCTGTCACACAAAGAATGCTACTTAATAATACTGATTAATAATTGGGACTCATTTAGAGGTTTATTTTCAGGAACTTAGAACTCCTCACAGTATTATTTTTTTCTTTGTTATCTCCTTGAAGAAATACCTTCAGTGAGTTGTAGTGCCATGTCCTTTGCATTTATTAGGAATTCAATGAAGTATTTCCCCCGTAGAATAAAGTTTCTGAGTTGTGTTTTTTTCTTTCATAATTGAGGTTGAAGATAATATTATCCTAATCTCTGACTGTTGAGGTTCCAAATGATGATTTTAAATAATGAATTTGTATACATCAGTCTGTCAAAAAAATGAAAAATATGTAATTAAACAACCTCTTCATCTTATCTAAAATATTGACAGGTGAACTCAGTTATATGATTCTGTCCAACTGTGATGACTGAGAAGTTAACTATATGTACTGCATTGTGAGATTATTTTCTGTTTTAATATTTTGGTATACATATAAGTATAGTAAATTATTTGTGCATACTATATGTACACATATGAACATAAATACATATATGTATATGGAGAGAGAGAGAGAGAGAGAGAGAAGCTTGCTTCTGGACCTCAGTTATGGTTATAACTAACTGCACATTAGTGCATTGTTTTAGCAGCCAATTAGATACTGACAAGTGTGCTCTTCTTTGTTACTAAGGAAACATCAGGTTATTTCTTATGGTCCTAAATACTTAAACTTTGGGGTTTTTTTGTTGCTTTTTAAATATATCTTAGTAGTTACTATATTACAGTGTGCAATAGTAAGAAAATGTACATCAGTCTATTCTAGTTCAAGAAAATTACTTGAATTTTCCCTGCTACCAACTCATGCTACCTACCCTCCAGCCCAATCAGTTAAAAAAAAAATTCCTCTACTCCTGAACTTGTTTGGGTTTTTGTTTTTGTTTTTTGCCTTTAGGTTGTTTACTGTCTTGATTTTTTTTTTTTTCTTCCTGGTTTGGTTTCCCTAAGTGCTTTGGTTTTATCAGTGCAGCTACTTTGCAGACCATTATTAAGAAGACTGAAATGGGTATGCATTCAAAAACAAACAAACAAAACAAACAAACAAACAAAAGACTATGACTCTCAAACAGCTAACACTTTTCAGGCTAAAAATTAACCATTTTCTCTTGAATATACAAGTGAATTCAATTTGTTTCTCCTTATTGGATTAAAGCAGATTTCATATTCAAAAGCCATGCTGATAAGAGTCTAATCATACTATTCCATGGGTTTCAGTATACCAATCGTGTAAACTTGTGTGCTCATGTCCTTAATAGATTTTATGTGTAACTTTGCCCTAGAAGTATTGAAAACAGTAGGAGGCAGTTGTGTTCCACTCAAGCATGTGTGATGACAGATGGAGGAAATCTTTTCATGTTGACTTTTCAACAGTCCTACGCTGCAAGACTTCAAGCTCTTCTTGGCTACTGGGAAATTAAAAGTTGGCGATTCAGCCTTTAATTTTGATCCATCTGCTGAAACTAATGAGACGTCTCATTTGTAAGCCTCTCTTTGTGTTACCAAATGCAAGTACAGCTTTATCATTCCTGTTAATAATTCCCCTCCTCCTGTGTTACTTGCAGAATGGGAAAATAATTGATGCCTTAACTCTATTGAGATTTATCTTGTTATACAAACTTTGTTACAGTGATATGAAAAGAAATTAGAAACTTCCTCAGAGGTTTATGGCATATTTAGTAAGTTAACTTGTTCTTCCTTCATATTGTCAAAAAAGTTAAATGCTTATTTAGTAGCTTCCTACTCAAAATCTACCTCTAATTTCAAGGAATAAAAGGCTTTGTGGTATTAAAGAGGAAAAAAACTATTTTCAACCTTAGATGAATGCTAAACTTCAACTTTTCTTTATTTAGATGTGTGTCATGTATTCTCGTTTTTCATTGTTTGTAAGTTATTAGAATACGTTTGTGTTTCTAATAAGAAACCACTCTTAAAATTGACCAATAATTATAGAATAATTTGTCACTATCTAAAAGAAATTATATTTGTTTCTTAGCATTGTTTCTTGGTTTATATGAAAGTTATTATAAACAACTAAAACAAATTCCACCATGCTAACTTTAATAGTGAAACTTTCCATTGACCTTTTGCCTTAAATGTTTGTTTTCTCCAGATATAAACATCTCTAATTCTTGATACCAGTGTTTCTGCCATTTCAAATTTGTCTAGCATGGATTTGTGAATTACTTAATATTAAAATGCTGCTTTCTTTACCCCCCTCACACCCTCAAGTGACAAGTAATTCTAAAGGAATATAAAAGGAAGTCTTAAGAAAAGACATTTTAATTATAAGCAGAAAAAATGAAAACATTTCTCTATCATCTTTACCATTTAAGATGATACTACTGAAGAAATATTGCAGAGGATTTGAGTACAAGAAAGTCTGAAAGCAGCATTCTCTAAACTTCTACTTTTGAAACAAGTAAAGAGCTCTATTGAGTCTTCTGTCAAGCTGAGATTCATCCATATTTCAGGGGGAAAAGTAGCTTTTGGTGCCTTTGAGTTCTCTATTTTACTTTTTATAAGTATTACAAGATTTTCTTAGAATTTGTGAGCTTCCCCATATATAAGATAAAAAAGTCTTTAGTTTATTTATGTACAACTAATTCATTATATAAATACAGTAGTTGATATTTTCTGTTTTTCCCTTTCATTAACAGTGATTTTTTTATAAGGCATGTAGGATAAGGCATTGAGGTTATTCATTTGTCTATTTATTTTTTTCTGTATTAATTTATTGGTCATTTACTATAAACATTCTATGGGTAAGTTGCTTGAAATAAAGAGTTAGAATTGCATTTGGGTCAAATGCCAGATGGTTGAAAGTTGATGTCAACATTTAGTTAAAGAGAAGGCCAAAAGAAAATATCAACATCATATAAAGAGTTTCTGGTATAGTACAATGGAAATTTATAAGATAATTTAGTTATAATCATAAATTCAGTAGATTTTAAAATTTAGACATTATTTTTCAAGAGCAATATTTTCTTAGTCCTGCTGTCTGCTAGAATGATCTTTTCATTTCTGTACTGTATATTTGGTATACTAATAAATGCTCATTTCAGCTGAGACCAGTGGAACAGCAAGACTTATTTTACTAATTCTCCTTATAAAGAGTAACATACTCTCACCTAATTATTAAGCTTTCCTTCCTCCCTGATAATAAGTTATTTAGATAAATATTTAGATCTTGTTCTCTCTTAAACTTAGAGATTTGGTTGTTGGTAGTTGATACTATTTTATTTAAGTAAACCCACAAACTGAAGCTTTGTGCAGTGTTTACTGGATATTTTCAGAAAGAGATGGTTAATATTCGCTTATATTTTATATTTCTAGTAGTTTTACATTTACTTTTTATTCTACACAGTTATTTGAAAAAACAGTTGATGTTAGACATTTGGTCTAGAAATAGCAATAAAGACTTGAATTGATTTTCAAGATGACAAAAAACCTTTGATAATTAGAAAAAAAATCCAGGTGGCATACCTTGTTAATATTACTTATGCTGTTAGTCTGATCAAAAATGTGATAACAAACATTATCACATGATCTTTGGTCATCCCTAATTCAGGAACATGAAAAATGATGTTGACCTAGGCATTGTGCTCTTCAGACTTCCAAAGACATACGTGATTAGCAGATTTTAGCTAAATATCAGGACAAATCCAAAGCTTAATTCTCTGATGACAGGAGTTCCCATTTGGGAATAAAATAATCAAGAGATTACATAGAGGATGTACAAGTAGAAATAGGTTCAAAATGCTGATTTTATCTTTTTCCTTCTTTCTTTCTTTTTTTCTGGTTCTTACAACACAAAACTCTCCCTGTTTTACTTTATTTTCTAGTCTCTTTGGCCATTGTTTTTCTTTATTCTTTGCAGCCTTTTCTTTCTCTGCCTGGTTGGTCCTAGACTCTTAAAATTTAGCACTCTTTCTGTGGTTTGATCCCCTCCCCATTATGATCTTTTTAGCAATAACATATATCTATATTCTAAACCCAGACCCCTTTTCTGAACTCTAGACCCATAAGCTCTTTGATCTTTTCTCTTGGATATTTCACATGCAGTATTTCTGAAGCAAATTCATAATCTTTCCCCCAAACCGGTGGTCTTCCATTATTTCTTGGTTCAGTGAGTGGCATGACTATAGTTATATAAACCAGAAACCTAAAATGTATTCCTTGTGAGCTCTCTGTCTCTTTGTTGGTCTCATTTGTAATCCCTCACAAATGTCCGTCCATTTTACCTCCTGAGTATCTTTCAACTCCATATCTCTCCATCCCCTCCTCCTCCTGTTCCTTAACCACCGCCACCTAATCCCAGCAACCTTCATGTCTTGCCTGGACTGCTTTGGCCACTTCCTAACTGCTCTACCTGCCTTCATTCTGGCCCTCTTCTAACTGCTGTGTATGCTGCAGCTAACTCAAATGATTATTTCAAAGCACAGTTCCAGTATGATTTTTACATGTTTAAAGTTTCTTTAAAAGGGTCTGGGATTCCCATAATTTTTTTGGCCTTTATCTCTTTTATCACATGCCTCTCTCTCTCACTCCTCCTCATAATAATGCTCTTTCACTGATTTCTGGGCTTTTGTACAACTTGTTCCCTCTGCCTCACCCACCCTCATTCTCTTTGATTAGTTATCCTCTACTGTATTCTTCAGATTTCATTGTTCTTAACCCCCTTGACTCTTTTACTTCTCTATTATAAACTGTAATAACATTGCATATATGTTCTTTATATGTCTAGCTATAGTTTTACATGTTTCTCTGGCTGTTTTTGATTAATGTCACTCTTCATTATAGGATCACAAGTCCTATTAGGAAAGGGATTGTCTCTGGTTTTGCTCACCAGTGTTTCACTTAACAATAGGAATACATTCTGAGGAATGCATTGTTAGGTGATTCATCATTGTGCAAACATCATAGAGTATACTTACACAATTGACGTGATATTGCTCACTGCACATAGGCTATATAGTGTAACCTTTATTGTCCTCCAAGACTAGCTTGGAACTACCATCATATATGCTGTCTGTCACAGACCAGTATGTAGTTATGCAGTTCATGACTGTATTTCCATGGCCTTACCAGTATCTGACACATAGTTGGTGCTCAGGTAGTATTTGATGAAAACGAGTGTGGGTGATGAATACTTAAGAAGGTAGTCAGTCTTCTTAAGTCCTAACTTATTCTTCAAAGATTAGGGGGCTGTAAATCTACTTTAGCTGCCAAGAAAGTCAGGAAGATAGTAATTAGTTCCAAGGTATGTTGAATGTTGAGCCTGAGGGAAGAACAACTTGGAGCTGTGGAACACCACTAAAGGTGGCTTTGATTACCTTCTTAAGGAATTCTCCCCCCACCCTATGGGCTGTACAGATTAGTGAAAGACTGTCAGTAGTTTTCTTAAAAAGTTTCATTATGTACGTTTTTTATTATTATTTCATCTAGTTCTTTCTGTTAGAAGTATTAAATGATTTCTCATTTCTCCTAATTTAAGGTATTCATCTGACTAACCTATTTTTCACGATATAGACTTACCATTTGTGCCACCAGCTAATTGAAGTTAATCTTATTTCTTTAATTCTATTCTATTAAGCCTTGGAGGAGTAACTTTTGGACGCTTTAACAAATTTACATTTTTAATAGAGCAGAGGAAAATTTTATTTTTCTGGAATATAGCTTATCATGAGAGCACTTAATTTTTGAAATTTTATATACAGTAATTTCTTTATAACCTTGTAATGTTCTTTGCGTTTTCAAAGGAATACTCTTTAATAAGGAATATTAGTATTGCATTTTTCTTAATTGCTATTATTTTTTTCTGTAAGTCTTTGAGGATTTTCAAGCACTGGACTAATATATACTTATAAGTAAATCAGTACAAAGATGTAAAAAGAAAAGGCTAATGAGTTACTTTCCCCCACATCACTTCACACTCAATACTCCTACCCCTGAAATCTATTCAATTTTCTCCTTGCACGTATAGACATGTACAAATATGTATATATATTCAGGCATTTGGGCTTTGTAAATGACTTTTATACTATTAATCTGTAGTTTCTTGAATTATAGCACAAATTGAAAGAGAAGGTGGAGCAGTTTATATCGGAATGATGTTTAGGGATGTTGAGGGATTTTGAATTTATTTTAATTTTTAAATTTTTTGCTTTTATATTTTTATTTTATAGATTGGGGTTTCACTTGCCCAGACTGGCTTGAAACTCCTGGCCTCAAGCAATCTTCCCAGTTTTGCCTCCCAAAGTGCTGGTATTACAGGCATAACCCACTGTGCCTGGCCTAAACTAAATTTAGATCTAGCTTTGTATACACCACATACCTGTTCCCAGCTTTTTTGTTGATTATAGTGAAGATGATTAGGGAAATTTTTTTAAGATTTCCTAAGACAGACTTAGGTTTGTACAGAAAAATTCCTTTCATCACCAGTCTTTCTGCTGATGGCAAATAATATTTCTTTTCAACGTTTGGTCACCTGAGTTCCAATAGTCTCATTGATGGGAATTATACATCCTAGATATATAAGTGTGCAATACAATTTTATTTTCCTTCCTACCTTCCCATTTTAAATTTTAACCAAAAGATCAAAAGAAAAAAAGAAAATGCTGTGCATCATCTTGGGAAAGGAAATTGGAACCAAAGCAAGTAATTGTGTTTATTTTCTTAAAACTGATTTTCTTTTATAGTTACATTGTTGAAACTAAGGAACTTATATAAAATGATTTAAACCTGAACTGTGAGGCTTATGTTCCATTCACTTCAAGTTTTTGACTCTGTTCTATTGTTAAACCTTATCTCTCTTTTTAAATGTGTCTCATAATTCCCTTGTAGGAATTGCTAACTTTTCTATCTTTTTTCTCATTCTTTATGTCTTCTTTGATTTCCATCTCTAACTATACATCTTTATCTTTTAAGCTTCAAAATGTCAAGTTAATACAAGTTACTTTGCCTTTTTAGTAGGTGCTATTTTTTAACCATATTATTGTATAATTTTCCTCTTAGTTCTATTTCACACCTCCAGAATGTGTTGCATAAAAACAACTACTACATTGGACTTTGCATATGTGCTTTATTCATGTAGCCAACACATAAGTGTGTATTTTCTCACTTAGTACATAAAAGTAAAGTTCAATTCGTTATATATAATTTGTTATAAATTTTAGTTTTTGAAAGATTCAGCATAGATTCAGCTGATTTTAATCAAATATTTCTGACTTAGGAATTGAATATATTGAATTATTTGGTAATTTATTGATGTGATTTTATGATTACAGTAAATAGGTAATTGTCAAGTTAAATAATATAAAAGAACATTTGAGAATAAGTTAAAGTATTCATTGTCAAATACATCATATTTTTATTTATTCGAGAAAAATGAAACCTAATCTGTATACATGTTTATTTTATATTATCTATTTGAGTTATCATTATTATTGTTTAAATATATACTTGGTCCACACTAAATTAGTATTTGATGGCTTATAATCATTTTTTTCTGTCTTATAAAGCTATAGAAAATTCTCTAGACAGCTATTCAGAATTTTTTTCATTATATTATCAGGTGTTTACTTGACAACTATTTCATTCTGTGATATATTGGATCTCTTTATTAGCTGGTTTCCAGTGCATATTTGGTATTAAGCAGTTGGTAAATATATTTAATAAGTTTAATTGCTACCACAGATATTTGCTGACTATATCTTACAGAAATATTATGGTAAAATTGAACAAAAAAGTATTTTTTATTAAACCTGAGTGTAAAATTTTATGTCTCAAGAAAATCTGTTGCAATTATCTATGTATTTTCTCAAGGCAAAAAGGGGTACCTAAATATTCAAATATAAGTAACCATTGTAAATTTGTACTGTCTTTTTCTGTAGCTGGAGTTTTTATTAATTTTTGTTTGGTTTTGTAGTAACATATTTAAATGAGGGGAGTGGGAAGAAATCTATGTGTAGATGTAGTAAAATAAGTTACTGTTTTTAAGAGAATGGCATGATAGTCTTAGTGCTCATCTAATTTTTTTTATCGGTTTTATAAATGAGTAAATGAATATAGTTACTATGGCAAATAAAGTGGACATTTCCAAATTGTACTGCATTTAACTTAATGACTACTCCAGAAATAGAGTCAGAGACCTGTTTTAGTAAGTTTTTCATTGTATTCATTTATTATTTATTTCAAAAAGGGTTTTGCTATGTTGCCTAGCTTGGCCTTGAACTCCTAGTTTCAAGCTGTTCCCCTTCCTCAGCCTTCCTCAGGGGTTACAGCCATGAGCCACCATGCCCAACATGACCTGTTAAATCTGAAACTGTGAAAGATTTAAGATACTGCCATAGGCTAATATCATTAAACATTTTATACACAAGAAACATAATATACCTGTGTCAGAGGACAGACTGTTGCTTCTCCTCAATTCCCCACTGGGTAACATGGTGATAGTCAGCTACTGCATGTACATGGGTTGCACCACAGGAGAGATACTCCAAAATTATGAAACTTCTAGCTGTGGTCACATCGGCCCATCCTCCCCTCTGGAGACAGAAAGAGAGGAGAGAAAGAAGTAAACCAACCTTGCCCATCTGAGGACCTTATATTTTATTCTGGAATCTGAAGGGACTCTCTCTTGAGGAAAGAAGGGAAGGCCCATACCCTGGAATGTAAGCAGTGAGCTCCTTAGGAAATGAGAAACACCAAGAATTTAATTTCAAGGAGAATTATCTTCCAACAACTGGAAAATATATAGAAAGGACACAGTATAGTCTACTAAACCATTTCAGTAAGAGAACAAACTACTTTTTTAAAACTCTAGAAAAAGAAATGTTTTCTTTGGTTGGTTGGGGTTTTTTTAATTATTTTATTTATTTGGTTTTTTTTACTTTTAAGTTTTTTATTTTAAAGATGTGAGGTATAATTCAGGGTTAGGTACCCTTGTTGATGAGGGGTGTGCCTCTCCCTCCCCTGACAGTTTCCCTCAACTGCCAATCCCACCCCTCCTCCCGTGGCACTTTCCCACTACTGTCAATCTCTTTCTTATAGTATTATGATAATTGTTCAAGGTCTGCTTATGAGTGAGAATATATGGAACTCTGTTCTTTGTTTCTGTGATAGATCACTGAGTGTGATAGACTCTAAATCCATCCAAGTTGCTGCGAAGTCCATATGTTTGTCCTTCTTTATGGTTGCATAATATTCCATTGTACATATGTACCACTTTTTTTTTATCCAGTCCAGTTTTTTATCCAGTCCAGTTTCAATGGACAGTTTCAATGGTTGGTTTCATGTTTTTGCTATTATGAATAGCGCTGCAATAAACATGCGTGTGCAGGTATCTTTTTTGTAGAATGATTTGAGTTCCTCCAGGTATATTCCTAACAGGGGGATTGCTGGGTCATATGGAAGGTCAATTTCTAGTTCTTTCAGGAATCACCATACTGTTTTTCCACAGAGTTTGCACTAGTTTGCATTCTCACCAGTAGTGTAGGAGCCTTCCTTTTTCTCTGCATCCTTGCCAGCATCTGTTTTTGTTTGTTTTGTTAATGAAGGCCATTCTTACTGGGATTAGTTGGTATCTCAATGTGGTTTTGATTTACATTTCTCTGATGATGGGTAATGCTGAGCACTTTTTCATGTGTCTTTTGGCTGCCCATATTTCTTCTTTTGAGAAGTGTCTATTCCAATAAGACAGAAACAAATGGAAAAATATTCCAGGCTTGTGGATAGAAAGAATCAACATTGTCAAGAGGTTCATCCTACCAAAGGCAATCTACAGATTCGATGTAATACCCATTAAATTACCAACATCATATCTCAGATCTGGAAGTGACAATACAGAAATTCACACGGAAACAAACAGCCATGAATAGCCAAGACAATTCTTAGCAAGAGAAACAAAGCCAGAGGTATCACACTTCCAGACTTCAGAGTATACTATAAGGCTACTGTAATCAAAACAGCCTGATACTGGTACAAGAATAAGCATACGGACCAATTGAACAGGATAGAGATCCCAGAAGCAAAATTTCATTTTCTCAACAAACTCATCTTGACAAAGTCTCCAACAACAACCACTGGGAAGAGGAGAACCTATTCAGTAAATGGTGTTGGAAAAACTGACTGATCACATGCAGAAGATTGAAACAGGACCCCTACCTATACACATAAATTAACTCTAAATGGATTAAAGACCTAAATGTAAAACCTCAAGCTATAAGAATCTTAGAAAATGCAGGAGACACCCTTATGGAAATTGAAACTGTCAACCAATTCCTGATCAAAACCCCAAGTGTCCATGCCGTAAGACATAACATAGACAAGTGGGAGCTCATCAAACTGAAAAGCTTCTACAAAGTCAAAGAAACCATCAAGAGAGTGGGGAGACAGCCCACAGAATGGGAGAAAATGTTTGTCAACTGTATATCTGACAAAGACCTAACATGTAGGATCTACAAGGAACTCAAACATGCGGAAAGGAAAATAAACAAACAGCCCCATTACGTTTTCTAACCTCACCTACATTGCATTCTTTTTCCAATATCCCTTTTGTCTTCTCTCCCATAGACTCAGATCTCATTTGTTTTTAAATCTGTCTAATTTATCCTGCCTTGGAGCTCTACTTTTTAAATAGTCTGGAGAAAACCAAATGCATTTAAATGACTTAATAAATTGTCAAACAGCGGTGTGCCTTTTTTTGTTAAGTGTGGTATAATGATCACAATTGTGAGTTTGAAGATAAATGTTGTTTTTTCATTTACTTTTTTTTTTTAATGAAGAGAGCCAATTGAAGAATGCAATACTGATTTGCGGATGTGTTTATGAACTGGACCCAAACTAAAGTAGACAGTCAAACCTATGTAAACAGGAATTAAATATTGTGATTTTTCCTTTATAGAGTGCAGTTTTAATTAGTTTAACTAATAAAGTTGATTTGCTATATAATTAGTGTAGGACATCCTGCACTCCAGAAGTTTCTTTTTTTTTTTTTATTTAAAAGATGTGAGGTACAATTCAGGATTAGGTACATAAGTGGTCATCGTACTGGTAAAGTTTGGGCATCCCTTTGGTTCCCACTTCACCTGATTTGAATTTATGTACCCTAATTGATGTTATGTGCTGCACCCCCCTTCTCCCCTGGCAGTGTCCTGCTACTGTGAAAACTTTCCTTATAGTATCATGATAAATGTTTGGGTCTGCTTATAAGTGAGAACATATGGTACTCGGTTCTTAGTTTCTGTTATAGATTGCTGAGTATGATAGACTCTAAATCCATCCAAGTTGCTGTGAAGTCCATAATTTTGTCCTTCTTTATGACTGCATAATATTCCATCGTGTATATGTATCACATTTCTTTATCCCGTCTACTTTTGGTGAGCAGCATGGTTGGTTCCATGTTTTTACTATTGTGAATAATTCTGCAATAAACATGCATGTGCAGATTTCTTTTTTTAGAATGATTTGAGTTCTTCTGGTTATAGTCCCAGAGGGGGGATTACTGGGTTGTATGGAAGGTTGATTTTTAACTCATTTAGGAATCGCCACACTGTTTTCCACAGAGTTTGTATTCATTTACACTCCCACCAACAGCATAGAAGTGTTCCCTTTTCCCTGAATCCTCTCCAACATCTGTTGTTTTTTTGAGTTATTGAGTTATTGACTCTTGACTGTAATTAGGTGGTATCTCAGTGTGGTTTTGATTTGCATTTCTTTGATGACTAGTGAGACTGAGTATTGTTTCATGAATCTGTTGGCTGCTCATAAATCTTTTGAGAATTGTCTATTCATTTCTTTTGCCCACTTTTTAATAGGGCTGTTTGTTTTTTTCTTCTTGGCACGTTTGAGTTCCTTAGAGCTCCTGCATGTTAGGCCTTTGTCAGATACATAGTTGGCAAGTATTTTTTTCCCATTCTGTGGGCTGTCTCCCAGCTCTCTTGATGGTTTCTTTTGCTTTGCAGAAGCTTTTCAGTTTGATGAGGTCTCACTTTTCTGTCTTATCTCTTTTGGCATGGGCATCTGAAGTTTTGATCAGCAGTTGATTGCCTGTTCCAATTTCTGAAAGGCTATCTCCTGCATTTTCGAAGATTCTTATAGTTTGAGATTTTACATTTAGTTATTTGATCCATCTAGAGCACTTCCAGGTCAGAGATCCATTTTGTGTATGGTGATGAGTAGGGGTCCTGTTTCAATCTTCTGCATGTGGTCAGCCAGTTTTCCCAACACCATTTACTGAATAAGTTCTCCTTTTTCCAGTGGTTGTTAATGGAGGCTTTGCTGAAGAAGAGTGGGTAGAGAAATTGAGGTTTTGCTTCTAGAATCTCTGTCCTGTCTCTTTGTTCTATATTCCTGTTCTTGTACCAATACCAGGCTGTTTTGATTATTGTAGCCTTATAGCAAAGTTTTAATTCTAAAAGTGTGATACTTTCTGCTTTGTTTCTTTTGCTAAGGATGGTTTTGGCTATTTGTGGTAGGTTATGTTTCCATGTGAATTTCTGTTTTGTCACTTCCAGGTCAGAAGAATGATGTTGGTAATTTAATGAGTATTGTGCTTGAATCTGTAGATTGCATTTGGTGGGATGGACGTCTTAACAATGTTGATTTTTGCAACCCATGAGCATGGAATATTTTTCCATTTGTTTGTGTCATCTTCGATTTCTTTGAGCAGTGTTTTGTACTTTTTGTTGTGAAGGTCTTTCACTTCTCTGGTTAGGAAGATGCCAAGGTATTTCATTATTTATTATTATTTTTTGTGTGTGTCTGTTGTGAAAGGGATTGTGCTTTCTGTTTGGTCCTCAGCCTGTTTGTTGTTGGTGTAGAAAAATGTGACTAGTTTTTGCATGTTAATTTTGTAATCTGAGCATTTGCAAAGATCTTTATCAGTGCAAGGATACTTTTGACAGATTGTCTTGGGTATTCAAGGTATAGGATCATTTTATCAGCAAAGAGGGATAACTTAACTTGCTCGTTTTCTATTTCATACTCTTGATTTCCTTCTCTTGTCTAATTCCTCTAGCTAGGACTTCTAACACTATGTTGAACGGGGGGATGAGAGTGGGCAGCCTTGTCTTGTTCTGGTTTTCAGGGGAAATGCTTCCAATTTCTGTCCTTTTAGCAATGTGTTTATCATAGATGGTTGTTACTATTTTGAGGTATGTTTTCTCTGTGCCTAGGTGTTCAAGGGTTTTTATCAAGAAAGGATGCTGAATTTTATCAAAAGCTGTTTCTGCATTTAATGATATAGTCATGTGATTCCTGTTTTTACATCTGTTGATATTTTAAATTATATTTATGGTCTTTTGGATGTTGAATCAGCCTTGCATCCTTGGGATGATGCCTGTTTGGTCTTTGTGGATGATTTCTGAGATGTGTTGTTGGATCCTATTTGCTAGAATCTTGTTGAGAAATTTTGCTTGTATCATTCATCAGGGTTATCGGCCTATAGTTCTTTTCTTTGTTGGATTATTACCTGGTTAGGGTATCAGTGTGATGTTAGCTTTATAAAATGATTTTGGGAGAGTTCTGTTTTCCTCAATTGCCTGGAATACTTTTTTTTTTTGAGTTGGATTCTCACTTGGTCGCCCAGACTGGAGTGCAGTGGCGGCTCCCGGCCACCGCAGCCTTGCCTGCTGGGCTCCGGCGATCCTTCCGCCTCAGTCTTCCGAGTAGCCGGAATTACAGGTGCACGCTACCACACCCGGCTGATTTTTTGATTTATTGTAGAGATGAGGTCTCGCTGCCCAGGTGGGTCTCGAATCTGCGGGCTCAGGCAATCCACTCACCTCAGCCTCCCAAAGGCATGGGATTACAGGCTGAGTCACCAAGCCCGACTCTGGAATACTTTTAATAGGATTGGTATCAGCTCCTCCTTGTATGTTTTGTAGAACTCCACTGGAAAGCCATCTGGTTCAGGGCTTTTTTTTTTTTTTTTTTGTAGGTAGTTTTTTTGACAGAGTCAATTTCCTGGGTTTATATTGGTTTATTTAGGGTCTCAGTTTCTTTTTATTTCAAGCTGGAGAGGTTGTGTGATGTCACAAAGTCCTCCATGTTATTTAGGTTTTTGAATTTGTTTCCATAGAAGTGTGCATGGTAATCTCTTATATTCTTTTGTATTACTTCAGGGTCAGTTGTGACTTGATCTTTTGTGCTCCTGATTGTGTTTATTTGGGCTGTTTCTCTCTTTTTCTTGGTCAGTCTTGCTAGTGGTCCATCAATCCTGTTTATCCTTTTAAAAAACAAGCTTTTTGTTTCATTTTTTTCTTCTATGATATTTTTGTTTTCTTTGTTCCATATTTGGGCTTTTCCTTTGGTGACCTGGATTCTTCTGTTGAAGTTAGGGCTTTGGTGACCTTGTTTTTCCTGCTCCCTTAGATGATTTGTTAGAATCTTAACTTGTGATCTTTCTCTTTTCTTGATGTGTGTTCGTAGAGATATATATTCTTCTCTTAGTAATGCTTTCATGGCTTCCCAGGGCTTTGGTAAGCTGTGTCTTCTTTTTCCTTTGTTTCCAGGAATCTTTTTTTTTTTTTGAGTTGGAGTCTCACTTTGTTGCCCAGGCTGGAGTGCCACGGCACATTCACGGCCACTCCAGTGTCGACCTGCTGGGCTCTGGCGATCCTTCTACCTCAGCCTTCTAAGTAGCCAGAACTACAGATGCAAGCTACCATATCTGGCTAATTTTTTATTTACTGTAGAGACGAGGTCTCACCAAGTTGCCCGGACTGGTCTGGAACCCACGGACTCAGACAGTCTACTTGCCTCTGCCTCCCAAATTGCTAGGATTACAGGCTGAGCCACTGAGTCCTACCTCCAGGAATCTTTTACTTTCCTTTGTGATTTCTGTGTTGGCCCAGAAGTCATTCAGCATCATGTTGCTTAGTCTTCTTGTCTTTGTGCATTTGGGGGTAATTTTGTTGGTGTTGATAATTATTTTTATTTTGCTGTGGTCTGAGAATGCACACAGCAATATTTTGATCTTATGAAATTTGTTTATGTTTGATTTATGGCCGAAGATATAATTGATCTTGTAGTATGTTTTATGTGGTGATGAGTAGAATGTATATTCCATGGTTGTCGGATGGAGTGATATGCAGGTTATCTATTAAGTCCATTTGGTTAAGCGTTAAGTTGAGGTTCCAGAACTCCTTGTTGATTTTTTGCCTCAATGATCTATCTAGGGTTTTTAATGGGGTATTTAAGTCCCTAATTATAGTAGTGTTAGAGTCAATATCATTTTTTGGTTTACTTAGTAGCTGTTTTATAAAACCTGGTGCTCCTGTGTTGGGTGCATATATGTTTAGGATAGATATTTATTGTTGCTGGATTGAACCTTTCATCATTATGTAGTATACTTCTGTATCTTTTTAAATTTTGATAGTTTAAAGGTGTTTTTTCTGATATTAAAATCATGACTCCTGCCTTCTTTTGTGTTCCATTCACCTGAAGATTGTTTTGCATTCTCTAACTTTGAGTCTGTGAGAGTCCTTTATGTTGAGATGTGTTTCCTGGAGATAGCAATTTGGTTGTGTTTTTTTAAAATCCAGTTTGCCATTCGGTATTTTTTCACTGGTACATTTAGTCTATTCAAGTTCAGGCTGATTATTGAGATGGGAGAATTTATCCTAGTCATGAGGCTCATGTAAGATTGTTTGTTGTTGCTGTTGTTGTTTGATGGTAGGGTTTTTTTTATTTGGAAGTTGATATATGTGTGTTTTCAATTTTGTAGTTATGATGCAGCTGTGTTGATTCTCTGTTTTCCTGCATTTCTAGGAATGTGTGGTTATTCTTTTCCCCCCCTGTGCTTAATACCTTCTTAAGCATCTCTTGTAGAACTGGTCTGAAGGCAGCACAGATGCTTGGGAATTGAATTTCTGGGAAGGATATTAATCCTCCATCACTGGTTAAGCTTAATTTAACTGGGTAGGAAATTCTTGGTTTGAATTGTTTATCCTGAAAATTTTGAAGATTGGATTCCAGTCTCTTTTAGCCCGTACTGTTTCTGTAGATAAGTCTGCTGCTATTCTAATTGGTCTTCCCCATTAGGCCGTCTGACCTTTCTTTCTCACTGCCTTTAGGATTTTTTTTATACCTACTTTGTGTCTAGAGGTTGGTCTTCTCATTAGATGTCTTGCAGGGGTTTTCTGAATCTCTTTTGTTTGGTTGGTCATGTCTCTGATGAGATACGCTCAGATCTCTAGACCCTCCCCTCTGCTCTCGGTGCAAGCTGATCAGGTTGCTCTCCACCTGGGTCAGATACCCCACGTTCTGTTGTGGGAAGGGGGATTAATCAGATTAGAACTCACCCTAATTTGTCTGCTACTATGTCTCGCACTCCGATTTCACACATCTGTGTTTGGTTTATTGTTGGGAGTGAGCCTCAGTCTCTTTGGTATTGTGCACTTGGAGTATCCTTTCTGGACCAGGGATGGTCAACCCCAAAGGGGTGCAGAGATCCTCTTGGTCTCAGTATGCAGGCTGTTCAGAATTGAGCAAGCTTAAGCAGGTGTCTCCCCAGGTTCTGGAACAGAGAAAATGGCATTGGCTCATATCTTATCCTCTGACGGGGCTCAGCTCCAGATTTTCTCCCTGTGCTTTCTCTCTGGTTCCACTGCCAGTTCCTGGCCTATTGCCCCAGGTGGTGGTGTGGGTCATGTGCCAAGAGGTGGCTGATCACTGCTGCCTTTTCCCGAGAGATGCCCCAGGAATGGTCAATGTCTCTGTACATACGGGCAGTGAATTAGGAGCAGTCAAATAATTTTTAAAAAGTAAGATATATTCTTCTAAAAAGAATCACTTTGTCATTTGAGACTGTTAAATGAACAATTAAGTGTTTAAGAATTATACATAGTGATTATTGTCTAAGAAACGAACTAATAGAAATGTGTGTGATAGAAAATACTGATAGAAGTCTTAATAGATTTTGCTATTTTGGAGATGTCAATAAGAAATGTAAATTAAATTTGGAGGTCAGTAAGCTATTTTTCTTTTCTTTTCCTTTTTTTTTTTTTTTTTTTGAGTTGGAGTCTCACTCTGTCACCCAGACTGGAGTGCAGTGGCTGCTCCCGGCCACCGCAGCCTCAACCTGCTGGGCTCCGGCGATCCTTCCGCCTCAGCCTTCCAAGTAGCCAGAATTACAGGCATGTGCTACCACACCCCACTGATTTTTTTATTTATTGTAGAGATGAGGTCTCGCTGCCCAGGCAGGTCTCGAACCCGCGGGCTCAGGCAATCCACTCACCTCAGCCTCCCAAAGGCACAGGATTACAGGCTGAGCCACTGAGTCCAGCTAACTATTTTTCTATGTGTGACACTGTAATGTACTTGAAGAAGGATTCGTTATTCTGTTTATCAGCCTTTATTGGATTAACTCAGATTTAGCAATGAATAAAATGATTTCATGTTTATTCTATAGAGATTAACTAGGATCAGTTGTTGTAGTTTGCATCACAACCTTAAAATTTTAGTTGTATTTGAGAATATCATTGGCAAAACATGAATTCAAGGTGCTTGTATTTTTAGAACTGATGACCAAATTTTTCTTCATTATTAAATTAGTTATTACTGGGGATTGACTTCAGTATATGTTCCTTAAGAAACTTCCACTTACATGTTTCTTTGTCTATATGAACTTTTTAGAATTAGTAATTCATATAATCTATGCAAACTGAAATTCAAAAATGGAAATAGACTTCTAGACGTACAAATTTCCAAATTACTGAGAATGGTTCATGATTTGAATTCTTCTTCTGTAGTCGTTTTGCCTTTTTAAGGTCATAGCTAGAGTGAATGGAGTCACAATTATAGACACTACTGTATTCTCTTTTAGTTTGTGAACTGAGTCACCCTTCTTAATTGTAGCTGTGGCACAGAGTGGTAATGGTTGTTAACACTAAACTACAGTGTGCACCTGTGTGCTGTAAGAAAAAAGCGGAAACCTCCTGCATTAGTGTTCCTCATAATTTCATAAGAGAAGCAATGATTAATCAAATAATTATGCATGTATGTAAATGCATATATTTGATAAATCATCCTTACAAAGAAAAAAATGTACATTACTAGAATGCAAATAGGAAGAATAGTTAAAGGTTTTATTGTTCCTTCAGTTTTGTAGAAATTTGTATGCATTTTCTCTACTTTCCTTGATAATTTATTTTCTAATCAATTCCAAACATTCTGGTTGGAAGAATTTGATTAAGCTTAATTTCCAAGCAGGTGGTCTTTCAAGGGTGTACATATTTGAAAGTCCTATACCACTAGGTTTTAAATCGAGCTCCCTACCACAGAGCAGTCCTCAGCCCCCTGCCTACATGATCTTCTATAATTCTTACCAACATTATGATACTCTATATTTTATATATTTATTTGTTTATTGTCTGTCTCCTGTAGGTGAAGCCAGACAGTTTCGACCATTTTGTATATTGTCATAGTCCAGTTATGTTTATTGTCTGTCTCCTATAGATAAGGCCAGATTGTTTTGACCATTTTGTATATTGTTATAGTCCAATATCTATGACACTACCTACCATATAGTAAACTCAGAAAACATTTGTTGAATAAATGATCATATACTTCTGTATTTGTACTCAATAAAAGTAAATGTTTAAGACATAAACTAGTTAATTTGAATATGCTGAAAGTGAGCTGGGTGCAGTAGCTCATGCCTATAGTCCCAGCAACTCAGGAGACTAAGCAGAATCACTTGAGGCCAGGAGTTTGAGACCACCCTGTGCAATTCAGCAAGACCCTGTCTCTACAAAAATAAAAATAAAGAATATGACAGAAATGATATTTGTTTCTTAATGTGAAGGGCAAAGCTCCAGTAAAGAAAAATTATTTTAATTTTTATTATATTAGAACTCTGTGGGCTATTTTCATCTTTGATTAATGAATTTAATACCAAAAAATTTAAATTAATAGATCTTATTCTTATATCATTAACTTTCAAAATTCAGCCTTTTCACAGTAACTCATATATACTTTCTAGTTGTATGTTCTAGTTGTTGGGCCCATTATAACTCTTGATTCAACAGGTCATTACTTATTATATTTTAGTATTCTTAACTGACTCCTTTCATAACTTAATTACCAAGAACTATCTCACATGTAGTCTTCCTGACCCATTGAAGTTAGTAAGTAAGTTATTATTAGAATATACAGTGTTTTAAACTGAACTGTTAGCTACTTTCACAGTTTTCAAATTTGTGTGTGTGCATGTGTGTATGTTGATGTACTTTTTTGTACATCATTTGACAATAAGTTTGAGATGCTGTGTCCCTTTATACCTAAATGTTTGAGTATGAGATTTCTGAGAGCAAGGACAGTCTCTTAACATATCCATGACACCTGGAAAAATCAGAAAATTGAACATTGGTATGATAGTCATATTTTATCATTCCCAATAGTATCATTTTTGTTGTGCTACAAAAAATATATATAGCATAAAATTTGCCATTTTAAAATGTACAATTGAATCACATTAATTATACTTACAGTATTGTACTTCAGTGCCATCATTTATTTTCAAAACTTTTTCATCATTCCAAATAAAAACTCTTCACACATTAAGCAATAAGTTTCCTCTAGTTCCCTTTTCCCCCAACCCCTGGTAACCCATAATCTACTTTCTCTCTCTATGATTTGCCAAGCATAGATTTTTCATATAAGTACAATATTTGTGCTTTTGTGTCTGTCATATTTTACTTGGCATAATGGTTTAAGTTTCATCCGTTTTATGGCTTGTATCAGAACTTCATTTCTTATGTGGCTGAATAGTAATCCATTATATGATAGACCACATTTTGGTTTTCCCTATGTCTGTTGATGGACACTGAATAGTTTCCACCTTTTGTATATTGTTGATAATGCTCTATGTACATTTGCATGGAAGTATCCTTATGGGCCATTGTCTTACTAGACTGTGGTGTGGCCATGTGCTCTTTGAGCTATGGCTGTCACCATGTTTCCTGGCTTTGGCCCCTTCCCTACCTTGGGGAGGTGAATCTCCTCTTTGTCCCTCTCAAATTTACTTTCTACATAAACTGTATTTTCTAATCTAAAATAAAAAGCTTCCTTATGAAACTTGATTTGCAAACATTTTATCTCATTTGAGGCTCTCTTTTTACTCTTTTGATATGTCTGTAATGCACAGAAGTTTTTGATGTTTCAATTTTTAGTTAAGTCAAGTTTTCTATTTGTATTGTGTTACCTGTGCTGTTTTCTGTTCTTTCAGGTTTTTACCTGGAAGTGTAATTGCTGGCTCATGTCATAGTTCTACTTAACTACCAAACTGTTTTTTTGCAACAGCTGTACCAGTGTATATTCTTCCCAGCAATGTGTGAGTGTTCCAGTTTCTCCACACCTTTGCCAACGCAGCTTTCTTTCTTTCTTTCTTTCTTTCTTTCTTTCTTTCTTTCTTTCTTTCTTTCTTTCTTTCTTTCTTTCTTTTCTTTCTTTCTTTCTTTTCTTTTCTTTTTTAATTATACCCATTCCAGTACAGGTGAAATGGTAGTTCATTGTGGTTTTGATTTGTATTTCCCTAATATCTAATGATATTTATCATATTTTCATGTACTTATCAGCCATCTCTGTATCTTCTTTTGAGAAATTACTATTCAATTTCCTTACCCATGTTTTCAGTTTAGTTTTTTATCTTGAGTTTTAGAAGGTATTTAGATTTTTTTTTTTTTTTTTTTTTTGAGTTGGAGTCTCACTCTGTCACCCAGACTGGAGTGCAGTGGCCGCTCCCAGTCACCGCAGCCTCTACCTGCTGGGCTCCGGTGATCCTTCCGCCTCAGCCTTCCAAGTAGCCGGAATTACAGGCATGCGCTACCACATCCGGCTGATTTTTTGATTTATTGTAGAGATGAGGTCTCGCTGCCCAGGCGGGTCTTGAACCCGCGGGCTCAGGCAATCCACTCACCTCAGCCTCCCAAAGGTGGAGGATTACAGGCTGAGCCACCGAGCCCGGCTTATTTAGATATTTTGACTAGTAAACTCTTATCACATATGTTTTGCAAACATTTTATCTCATTTTGAGGCTCTCTTTTTACTCTTTTTATATGTCTGTAATGCACAGAAGTTTTTAATGTTTCAATTTTTAGTTAATTCCAATTTTCTATATTTTTGTGTTACCTGTGCTATGTTGTCATAGTTAGGAAATCATTGCCAATTCCAAAGTCATAAAGATTTACTCCTGTGTTTTCGTCTGTGAGTTTTATAGTTTTACCTCTTAAATGTAGGTCTTCGGTCCATTTTGAATTTTTGTAGCAGTCCCCAACCTTTTTGGCATCAGGGACCAGTTTCATGGAAGACAGTTATTCCATGGACAGGTGATGGGGGAGGGAGGAAGAGTAGTTTTGGGATGATTCAAGTGCATTACATTTATTGTGCACTTTATTTATATTATTATTGCATTGTAATATAAAATGAAGTATTTATTACTATGAAATTCTTATTTTGATATGCATCTGCAAGCAATTGATTTGTTAATATTTCAGTGCAGTCAAATCTCACTGCTAATGTTATGCTATATTTGCAGCTACTTCCCAGTGCTAGCATCACCACCTCAGCTCCACATCAGATCATCAGGCATTAGATTCTTATAAGCAGTGTACAACCTAGTTCCTCACATGTGTAGTTCACTATAGGGTTTGGACTCCTATGAGAATCTAATGTCCCTGCTGATCTGACAGAAGGTGGAGCTCAGGCCATAATGCAAGGAATGGGGAGCAGCTGTAAATACAGATGAAGCTTCATTCTCTCACCCACTGCCCACCTCCTCCTGTGCAACCCAGTTCCTAACTGGGTGTGGACAGGTAAGGTCCTACTTCATTAATTTGCATGTGGATTTTCTTTTTCCAGCATTATCTGTTGAAAATAGTTCTTTTGTCATGGAATTTGTTGAGCAAGTGGTATATCTTGCCTCTCACCAGAAGCAGAGCTCTAAACATTTCTGCCTGCTTCATCTTGTTATCAGAGTCACTAAGGACGACATAATATAGTCAAACAGTTACTCACGTAGTCAAGAGGCAAGCAAAATTAGCTCCAATAATATGTGTCAGTTCCTTGTGGCCAGTGGGTCTTTCCCAACAGCTGTAGTAGGGCACTCTGCCTGCACATAACCCGCCTTGTGCTGGAGTAGAAAGACCTCTTCTTCCTGAGGATAGAGAGTGGGGATAGAGAGTGAGATTGGCTAAGTGCCATATGATACACATAATTAAACAGAGAACAGAGGAGTACATATTAAGTCTGAAACAGAGGGAGATATTCCCACAGAAAGAAGTAAGCCCAGCATAGGCTATGAGGATTCTTTGTTTCTCTTGGTAAGAAAGTGTTTCAGGCCCAAGGTCCATGCTTATGTGAATGTTTGATAAACACATTATATGTTGTTATAAAAGTATCTCCCTGCCCATTAGTTTAAAAGGGAAAAATAGTAACTTTACAATGGAGAAACCTAGAGGTACCAAACTTAATCAAGTGATAAAAGTGAACATTAGCAATATTGAAGTGAAAGAATATTTTCACAAACCTAGCTTTGTGAACAGAATGGTCTTGATAGCCCTCTCAGGAATAGATGTGAGGGCTTATCTCTGGGCTGTCAGTTCTCTTCCTTTGGTTTGTATGTCTGTCCTTATGCCGGTAACCACAGTGTTTTGATTATTATGGTTTTATGGTAAGTTTCAGAGCCAGGAAGTATGAGTCCTCTAGCTTTGTTTTTTTCTTCAAAAATTTTTTTCTATTCTGGGTACTTTGAAATTCAGTATGACTTTTTGAATGGGTTTTTCTGTATCTGAGTAAAATTAAATGCTGTTGGAATTTTGATAAGGATTGCATTGAACTTGAATATCACTTTGGATAGTATTGTTATCTTAACAATATTAAGTCTTCCAATTCATGGACATGAGACATCTTTCCATTTATTTAGGCTTTAAAAAATGTCTTTCTGTAATATTTTGTAATTTTCAGTGTACAAGTTTTTTTATATCTTGGTAAAGTTTATTACTATATATTTTATTCTTTTAGATGCTATTGTAAATGGAATTGCTTTCTTAACTTTCTCTTGGGATTGTTCAACTGCTGCTTTACAAAAATAAAACTGGTTTTTATATATTGATTTTGTATATTGTAGCTTTGCTAAATTTGTTTATTATATGTGACAGGATTTTTAGTGTTTCGTACATATAAGATTATTTTATTCATGAATATAGTTTTACTTTCTCCTTGTCTACTTTGGACCCCTTTTATTTCTTTTGCTGGCCTAATTTCTCTGGCTAGAACTTTTAGTTCTAGAAGTGGAAAAGTGGGCATCCTTGTCTTGTTTCTTAGGGAACAGCTTTTAGCTTACTGTTGAGATGGTAGCTGTGGGTTATTCATATTTGGCCTTTGTCATATTGAAGAAATTCCTCATGAAAGGGTATTGGATTTTGTCTAGCACTTTCTCTGTATCAGTTGTGTGATTTTTGTCACTTCATTCTGTTAATGTGGTATAATGTAATGATAGATTTTTCATATGCTGAACATCATCACATTCCTGGAATAAATCCTACTTGGCTGAAGTGTACAATCCTTTTAATATGCTGCTGAATTTGGTTTGCAATATTTAGGGGGGATTTTTGCATCTGTATTAATAAGGGATAATAATTTATGTGTTGTATAGATAATTTTTTTCTGGTTCAGGATCCAGTCCAAGACTACATATTGCATTTATTTGTTATACCCATTTAGTTTCCTTTAATTTAGAACAACCGTATTTGGTTTTTCTTGATGTGACTTTAGCATTTTTGTAGAGTACATACCAGTTATTTTGTAGGATGGCTCAATTTGGGGTTGTCTGAAGTTTCTTTATGATTCGATTCAGGTTTTATATTTTTGACAAGAATACCATATAAATGATTTTGTGCCTTTCATAGTACTTCATATCAGGAGGCATATGTGATTCGATTTGTCCAATATTGCTGATGTTCACTTTTATTACTTGATTAAGTTTGGTACCTTTATGTTTCTCCATTGTAAAGTTACTATTTTTCCCTTTTTTAACTAATGGGCAGGGAGATACAATGTTTTCATATATAACCCTGAATTGTACCCCACATCTTAATAATTAATAAATAAATAAATAAATAAATACATATAACATGTTTATCAAACATTCACTCATTCATTTTAGAATTCTTTGATCTTTTAAGTTTATTGTTCCTTTTATTTCACTGTATGTAAGGATTTTTTTTTAAGTATTTTATTTATTTATTTTTTTTGAGTTGGAGTCTCATTCTGCTGGGTTCCAGCAATCCTTCCGCTTCAGCCTTCCAAATAGCTGGAATTACAAGCGGACGCCACCACACACAGCTAATTTTTTATTTATTGTAGAGATGAGGTCTTGCCAAGTTGCCCAAACTGGTCTCGAACCCGTGGACTTAGGCAATCCACTTGTCTTGGCCTCCCAAAGTGCTGGGATTACAGGCTGAGCCACCGAGCCCGGCCATATAAGGATTTTCTTACCCCTATTTATTAACTTATATCTCCATGGACTCAGATTCTTATTTTATTTAAAGTGTTATAATCCATTATTATACTGTTTACTTTGAAGATCATGCTGGCCCAGATTTGACCATAGAAGCCCCTTGAAGCTAGCAAACAAAGAAGCTTCTTTGTTTGTTTTGACAGTTTCTATCATTTGGGAGGCTGGGGGAGAGCGAGGGACAGTAGGATCTTCTAGGCCCATCTTGTCTTTTTTTTTTTTTTTGAGTTGGAGTCTCACTCTCTCGCTCAGGCTAGAGTGCAGTGGCATGCTCACGGCCACTACAGCCTCGACCTGCTGGGCTCAGGCGATCCTTCTGCCTTGGCCTTCCAAGTAGCTCATCTTGTCTTGTACTCTCCATTTCCCAGACTTGAAACTAACCATTTCTGCAAACAACCCTGGTTCCTGTTATTAGAGAACAGTATTTAGAAACAAGTGAAACTATTTTATTTTTAAAACAATGTTTTCGTTGATTTCTTTTCCAAAAACTATCCAGGAAGACCAAGGGAATGATGAGACTTAGACTTTTCGAACTTTATCCAAGAGAAAATACAATTTTGAACAATCCCTTTCAGCTAGAAGATATTCTCCTATAACTATTATATTTAGACTGCTCCAAGGTGCTCTGAGGTACTACAGAGATTGTGTTGTGAGGTTAGAAGTGAGGAAAGGTATTCTGTTTGGAAGGGAGGAAAGAGATTTAGATCTCTCAGGTAGGTCCACTTCAGTTGCTTTAATCTTTTTTTTTTTTTTTTTTTAATACATTGAACTGCTACAAGAGTTTGTTAGAAGAAAAAATTCCACAGCCAAAAAAAAGTTTTAAAACTACTGCCCTGAAGTATTCTTCATAATTTATATAAGGATTAGTAGTTCTGGTCTATGGTGATACCAAGCAGACGTTTTTTACATATAGCATATCAGTTTCATTTTTGGTGTAGAGTTGGGATTTGTTCTTTGACTTTGTCATATTTGCATTGGACCAAGCAAACCAACAGTTTTTCCTCTTGGTCCTAGAATGCCAGCTTGAAAATTAATTGTATGTACTGGGTGAATACTAATTGGTTATACTAGAAGTTTTTAAACATATTTTATTCATTAGACAAGTGTGAGACCCTCCATCACCTCAAATCTGGTATACAGTCAGGTATTTTCATATGTGATAAGATAGATCTGGAACTGAAAATGATACACCAACTCCACACACCGGGGCTGAGGCAGAACATAGATGCTACATCTTTCCACAGCTCTCCTTTCCCAGTGCTGTGATTTTTTCTAACCAATTAGGAATTCTGTGTATACAGAGACTTTCACTGTCATGTTGTCTTCACTTTACTTGAGAGTTTTGATGGATAATATTCTCATTATTCCTCTAAATTGTTATACTTAATGCAATCATTTTTTTTCATAATCAATATTTTTTATTATGGTTTTGTGGGGTACAGTTAAGGGTTAGGTGTACAATTACGTTTCAT
>NW_007258188.1:89119-112969 GCF_000164805.1 Carlito syrichta | reverse complement strand
GATGGGCAGCATGGTTGTTTCCACGTTCTTGCTATTGTGAACAATGCTGCGATAAACATATGTGTGCAGGTATCTTTTATAGAGTGATTTGAGTTCTTCAGGGTATATTCCCAGTAGGGGCATGCAATCATATTTTTAACATCTTCTGCTCAGATCCCTAATAATTTTATTTCAGATGAAAACTACTTTAAATATGGTATTTAACAGATCATCACTATGTTTATTTTGTCATTGAATCTATTAAAGCATCATGAATTTCATCTGGTTCAATTTTTTATTTGCAGATGAGGAAACTTAAGACTAATACTACACCCAAAGTCAGATCTAATAAGCCTTGCCATTCAGATTAAAACTTTGGTTTTGTTGCTTTCCTTTTACTGTTTTTTCCCTACCACAAAACCGACATTTTAATTTAACTACTAACTGCTCTAAAAAGAGAAGAGAATGCATAAAATATGTTTATAAATTTCAAGTCAAAAATCTGTGGCCTAAGGAAATCATCAATAGTGTGGGCAAAATATCTTTAGTGTTGAAATTATTGCCAATGCTTTCTTTAAAATGCAGTTATTTCAGTTATTAAATTTTTTGACATTAAAATGAATTCCATTATATGCCTTTTAAATTATTTCAAATTTCTAAGTAGAGTTGATGTTTAAATTGACACATTTTTTAAAAATATAATATAAAGTCATATTCAGTTGTATAATCAGGTTAAGATAAATGTATTCATGTGTAAGATAAACTTATACATGAAGGATGCGTAAGTTTAAACAAATCATTTCTTCAGCAAGTTTTCTAACTTCAGTGCATACTTTTTTAGTACTGAAAAAGTGTAAAGTACATAGAACTCATCGAGTATCAAACCATGAAACTATCATTTATTGAAAACAACATTGAGAACTGGTGATATTTCATTCAAGAAAGAGAAGTCTAACTGGAGACCTGAGAGCAATTTTCATGTATTTCAAGAACTGTTATGTGTCAAAAGCAGTGCAATTTGTTTCTTGTTGTTTCAGAGAGCAGCACTGGTCTTAGTCCTAGTGAGTAGGATGTGTTGGGAGCGAATTTGGGGTAAATATTGGAGCTAGATTTGGGGAAAATATCTGTAAAATAAATAAGCCTTTCCCTACCAACTGTACCATCTTATGTGTGCCAGGCTTCTTCCTAGTATTTTGTAGTTACTGTTTGTTGCCCCTACAGCTACAGCACCTTTGTAAGGCAGGCATGTTATTTCCATTTTATGGAAAAGAACTGAAGCACAGATAAATTTGCTTAAGTTTATCTAGTATATAAATGCTGAGTTAGGATTCACACATTTTACTTGATTCTTAAGCACTGCTGATATTCAGTGTAACTCTATATGTTTGTAGATTAGTGTGGCATCAGATAAAAATTTAGAATTAGGTTAGATGGCCAAGAAATTTCTCCAAACCAAAAAAAAAAAAAAAATTGGTGTATTAAATTTGTGTAGGTAATTATGAGCAAGTAAAATTAACATTCTTGATTATACTTATTTTCTTTTATAATAAAAAACATATGAAAATTGTAACATTTTCTATGCTTAAGACAATTTTAAGGTACAAAATATACATTTATCTGTCATACAATATTGTTTTTGTTATTTATATTTATAAATATAATAAATAAGTTGCAAAAATGAATTCAGTAAATTGCAGAAATGAATCAATTCAGATAAATTAAATGCACAAATGTATGTAGTGCACATATAAAATAGGGCCTGGTTAAGAATGTGCAGGCAATTTATTCAAGCATCAGTTGGGTGACATAAATTATATGACCTCTAAAAGATATACATATGTTTAAGAAAACATTGTTTTCATTTAAGTTAAAGAAAACATTTAGAGTGAAAGACAAATGCATTCAAAATTTGTGGCATTTAAACATTGTATGTAATAAACTCTACTTCTTGCTCATTGTGATGATCCTAGTATTTCAGAGACTGCTGAAGTATAACTGTCTTATTTTTTAAGTACATTGTACAATGATGATATATGGTTAATTGATTGTAAGATAATGTTTCTTACAGTGAGCTTAGCTAGAAATATGACTGATGTATTTTTGCTGTCCTGATGCAGTAAGTTCTGTTTTGTTGTTGTTATTATACGTTTTGATAACCAGTATCTTTTAGACTTTAGAAGCTGTAAACCATTATGGATTTCTTTTGACAAAATGTAGCCGTTAAAGCTCTCCACGACTCACACATACAAGCTGATAAATATTTAAATGATTCTTACAGTGAAATGAGTAAGGAATATTTTTCTCATTCAGGGTAGTACTCTAAATGATAACCCAAGTCTATTTATCACTTAAAAGCTTAGGTTTGTTGAGATGAGCTCCAGAATCTCAGCATGAGAGCCCAGGATTGACTGAACTGCTGACTATAGATCTAATCACACAGCTTGGAGCTGTGGAACCACGTCTTTCTATTGTAAATTGCTTTCTTTGGCTTATTTACATAATTTAATGCATGAAGACTCGTCAGTGAATCATAGAGTTTTCTTATATAGCCACTATAGGATAAATTAACCCTATTTGAGATTGCTTGTATTTCCATAATAAATGTTTCACCAAGTCTTTAAAGAAATAAACATGTGCTTTAGTAATTTAGTTGGTTGCCAGGAATATCTGATATTGAATGCTAGTTGTTATACTTCTTGCTAATAAAATAGAGGATTTAATAAACAAATGTAGGGTTTCCTTTTTTTTTTTTTTAAACACTTACAAAAAGTAAGGATGCTTTCTTAACTCCTGTGCATCAGTACTACATTACAGTTGACCCCAATATACGTGGGTTCCACACTGATGGATTGAACCAACCTCAGATTGAAAATATTCAGAAAAATAATGAATGTTTGCTTTTTACTGAACATGTACAGTCTTTTGTTTCTTGTCATTATTTCCTAAACAATAAGTATAACAATTGTTTGCATAGAATTTACATTGTATTAGATATTTTAAGTAAGTTTACAAGTGAGTGTGCGTAAGTTATATGCAAATACAAAACTATTTTTTATAAGTTGTTTCTTTTTTAAATCACAAATTGTGGGCCTTGCAATAGCATTGAAATACACACACATATATTTTTGCAACAGTATCAAAAAGCTAATCAAATTAGTTTATTAAATATCAGTGAAAGGTTTGCTACTAAACTTAAACCATCCAGGAAGCTCAATTATCTAGTTGATTAATTGGAGGTCTACTTGATACCCCATATTTTAATTATGGTGTCAATGTAAAGTATTAACTCAATCTACATCATAGTATAATTTATAAACTTTTAAATTAGAAAATAAATGGTTTGTGTGAAAGCTGACCCCTTTAACATTGTAATTTCAGCAATCATTTACTGAGTGCCCGCTGATTGGATGAAGTCAGGGAAAGTGATTTTGGGGGGATGACCTCAGTATTAGGAAAATGTAAGCCCTGCCCTCAGGCAGCACCTAAGGAAGGAATATAACTTAAAGTGGGAAAGAAAGTCGGCTTTGAAATATTGAATCTGAGGCTGTTCAGCTTTTGAATGAGTAGCAAGTTCTTCAAACTCTAATCTTTAGTTTTTTCATCTGTAAAAGTGCTAATAAAATTACCTATCTTACTGTGCTGTTAGTAGTAAGATAACATATGTTTTGTCCCTAGTACTGGATCTAGCACATAGTAAACACCAAATAAATAGTGTCTTTCATTATTAGTCCTAACAATGGAGAGCCCTGTATATACCCTGTGATTTACACAAGGCACAAATGAACAAAATAAAATGATCAAGTACTTTGCCAGCTTTGAGATGGAGGATCCTATTTCTAGATCTTATTTATTGATTTTGATTATTCCTTCCTATAGTTATTCCTGTAATGGCAGCTTCTGTGTTCACCATCTTTCTAGACTCCAATTCTTCACTATAGTAACTAGATATAAGCTCTAGGAGCACAAGGACTAGTGCTGGGCTTGCCTACCATTTGTCCGCAGTAGGCTGTCCTGTAATTTTTGGTTGATTACAAACTATGGGAGGAGCTAAGTCAAATGCAAAAATAGTTTAAAAATAAACATAGAAATAGAAGGCAATAATAAATGCTAGAGAGAAGGACATATGAATTATTTGAATGCTCAAAAAGATAAAGCATCACAGCATCATTTATATCTGGAAGCAGCAGGGAAAACTATTTTAATTATAATAGTAACATCCATCTCCCCCATATAGGTATGAGAGGTTTTTTTCTTTTTTAAAATAAAATTTTCTGAGTGTATTTAGATTTTTCAGTTAATTCAGTGGCTATAAAACCTCTGTATATTTCTTCTTGAACTGCTATTTATTTTCTTCTGCTAGATAATGTCTCTTTTCTTCCTAAAGCATTTCCAGGTAAACTAAAACATAAAGATAAATTTGCTACTTAGGCCAAATGTTTTACCATCACCCTTTTAAGTGTATTGTTAAATATATGTTCTTCAGGCTTTTCACCATAACTCCCTTAGCAATAAAATAATCATAACAAATGTATCATCTTAATACCGTAGTACATTATGAATATATTATTATAACCTTGTTATTATTTTCAATTATTTCTCTTGTTCTGTGTTATTTATATATTTAATTACAAAACTATTAAAGAGTTATGGGTAGGACAAATAACACAAAATATTCAAAAGAAAGACTATTTTCTTATTTTGTCCCGCCACCCCTCTTCTACCAAGTCCTATTTTCATTTTGTGAGATGATTAATTGGGTGGGTGCCGATTTGTATCTCTATTTTCAAACATATACATTTACACACATATCTTTTAAAATATAATAACACACTCTGGTTAATATTATGGAAATTTTTCTTCAACTTAATAAATTTTTACTTAACAGTGTATTGGGGTTCAGAGCCATTCAGTGATAGTGAAGTTAAGTATCCTTTAATATCTTTATGACTATTTTCACTTTCTTGACTATAAGTTTCCAGAAGCCACAAGAAAAATTCTTATAGATTTAAATACAAAAGAAACACCAAGCAAACCTATGTATATACTGAATAAGATGCCATAAAAATGTCAAAAGATAAAGCACAGACTAGGAAAAAATATTTGTAATACAGAAAAAGGCAAAGTATAGTATCTTTCATATACAAAGAGCACCAACAAATTGATAGGAAAAAATAAAACCCAGTAATAAAACAGATCAGATAAAGAATAGGGATATAGTTCAATGAATAATCATATATACTTTGAACCAGTTATTACACTTCTTTGAGTTTAGCTGATATACTCATAAACATGTGAAATGATTTGTGTATGGAATTATTTATTACAACATTGCTTTTAATAACAAAAGATTGGAAAGAACATAAATGTCCATCAAACAAAGACTGGCTAAATGAGTTATAGTTTTTATATGTAATGGAATACTATGCAGCTGTAAAAAGTAAATGAGGAAACTGTTGTGAAAGGATCTTCAAAGAAAGAACAGAACGTGTATATAATATTCTGCCATATGGTGAAATTGGATTCAAAGTACAAATTTCTAGTTGCTTATATATGTACATAAACCCTTAAAGGATACACAAGAAACATAGTAGTTACTAGAGTAGAGGGCAGGGTGCTAGAGGTTCTTTTCACTGTGTACATTTTTGTACTTTCTAAATTTTGAGCTACGTAAATATATGACCTTGTCAAAAAGTTAATGCAATGTATTGAATTTTGTAAGGAGAATTGCACTCTAATAAACAACTGTTCATATGTATTGATTAATGACTATATCCCACACACTCTTGTAAATACTTTCTTTAGATAGTCTCATTTAATTCTCACAACTCTTATGTCGTTATTCTACATAAAGAGAAGAAAAAATAGATATTTGTTTAAAAAACAGAAGTTGCCATTGTTAGCTGTGGCAAATAGCAAATATACAATCTTAATACCTGAGCATATTATGGTTATACTATTATAACATCATTGTTGTCCTCAATTATTTCTCTTTTCCTGTATGATTTATATATTTATATAATTATTGAAGACATTGCAGTGGGTAAGACAAATAATACAGATATCAAAGGAAAGAGTATCTTCCTTTTTTGTCCTGCTGTCCCTTCTCCATCAAGTCCTATTTTCATTTTTTGAAATGACTAATTGGATGGGTGCCCATCTATAGCTCTATTTTCAAACATATACATTCACATACATAGTGTTTGATTGGGCTCATTGTGTTATATTCACTTAAAACACACTGAGTATTTGCTGTGTGCCAGGCTTCTTGCCTGCTGTTAAGACATCAAGTAACTAAATATGGAAAGTTCTTTTTTAGGGCAAGTACTAAAGAGCAAGAATGTGATCCAATGACCTGAGTGTCTTCACCTGACCAGCACTGTGGCCTGCGATGAGAACTCTGTAGTGACTTGTAGTGTCCCACTACAGATGGTTCTTGGTAATAGAATTATAGCAACCCAAACTATTCTGTGCGTACGTGCCCTTGAGGTATATAAATAAATATATCTGAAATACATCTTTGGTGGCACTCCACCTTCAAATCACAGAACACAGAAAATTGTTTGACTGTTTTTTGTTTTCCTGAAGATGGTACTTGCCAGAACCATTCAAAATGCACAGAGGAGAAATTTGCAACATCCATGATGCAGGACTCCCAAATCAGAATCACCTGGAGGGCTTGTTAAAAGAGATTGCTGGGTCTCACTCTCAGAATTTCTGACTCAAGTCTGTGGCTGAGAATTTGTAGTTCTCAAATATCCAATGAAGGGTGCTGCTTCTGCTCAGAAGACCACACACTCTTAGAATCACTATTTTTGGGGGTCATTAGGGCTTAATTCTCTTGGTGAACCTGGGTTGTAAAAGTTTAGAAGAATTGAGAACAAGACATATAAATGGCTATGGTGGCTGGAATGAAACATAAACCACCAGGACATGAGCCTCTCCAATCCTCATTATTTAACCCTTGCAAGAGCCAATACCATATATACCATGTAGTATAAAACATCATTCCTCAGCAACATTTTTCTATGGGACATCTGCTGTGTTGTTACATCTTTTTCAGATATTTCCATACTCAGTTTTCTGTCTTAGAATTTTCTAGGTAAGAGTCTTTGATTTAATATTTCATATTTAATCATTGGTCTTTTCCCTCTCATTTTCTTTCTTTTTTTTTTTTTTTGAGTTGGAGTCTCACTCTGTCGCCCAGACTGGAGTGCAGTGGTCGCTCCCGGCCCCCGCAGCCTCGAACTGCTGGGCTCTGGCGATCCTCCCGCCTCAGCCTTCCAAGTAGCCGGAATTACAGGCATGCACTACCACGCCCGGCTGATTTTTTTATTTATTGTAAAGATGAGGTCTCGCCTGCCCAGGCGGGTCTCGAACCCGCGGGCTCAGGCAATCCACTCACCTCAGCCTCCCAAAGGCACGGGATTACAAGCTGAGCCACCGAGCCCAGCTTTCCCTCTTGTTTTCAAATACCTCATACTTAAATATTCTTATATTTTCTTATTTCTAGTTCACCTTTCAACCTTTTCCAGGGTATGTTAAAAGATGAGTGTTTTAAAATGTTTTGTGTGATGATAAATACACATATACAAGTGTGTACACACAACTGTGAATGAGGAATGAATTACGTAGGTGCCAATTTATAACAATCATACGCTAGTCTATCTACTCTTTTTAGGTCATGTTAATTTTGCTTATGTTTCATACCCTAGTAATGGTGATGGAGGTTCTCAAAGTTCTTGGACAAGAATATTAGCATCTCCTTGGAACACATTAGAAATACAATTTCCTGGCTGGCCCCAGACCTACTTAATGGGAAAGGGGTTGAGGGAAGGAGCAGCAATCTGTGTTTCTAACAAGACTATCAGGTGATTTTCAAGCTTTCTGAAATTTGAGAGCCATTATTTTACTATACGCAGTGTTTTCACTTACATTATATTATTTGACCCTTATCAATCCTGTGATATTTAATAGCTCTTTATTAGTGTTATAGAAGAAATGAGAATTGAAGGGATTAAATAATTTATTCTAAGTCACTCTACTATTTAGCAATATTCCAAAGCAAAAGTTTTTATCTTTTCAAATATGTCCTTTTGAATGTACCCTGAAACAGTGTCAGTTAATTAAACATTTTTGTTATTTGAATGATTATTAAATTGAGCTTTTACTATTTCATTAGTTTTAATCAACATCTCATGGGAAGAACACTTTCTTTGACAAGTCAAATAACAGGACCAAAACTCAAATTTCCATACTTTCGTTCTGAGAGCAGGGCTTGGTCCATCATATATTTTAAAACTAAATGGCTTTTGAAACTAAAAGTAAATATATAAAATGTTTTCAAATGCATACCTTAATAAACCTCCAGTGAAAGTATGAATGGTTTTATAAAGCAATTTAAATTCACTCATTTCCTTGGCTCTTATTATGCTAGTCATATTTTAATGACACATGCCAATTTAACTGCTGCTCAGTTACCAAAAGTATTTCTAAGATTAATTTGGAGTTATTTCTGCGAAATGAGACAATGCTGTCCTCTCTATTAGGTATAATTTTCACATGCGTCTATTTAAATTAATTAACCAAATTAACAAGCCATAAAATCAAGTATGTTTATAGAGATCCAAACCCTTGTAATGACCTCATTGGAGCCTCTAGACAGAAAATTGTAATAAGAAAAAGAGTTTATGTTACTGGATAAGACATGATGGATCCTTTAATAAAAAGAAATTGCTATTTTAAGTTGTAACTAATATTTCTCTTGGCTGCAATGGAAAATAATTTGCAAAATGAAAAGTTGACAAGTCAGACTAAAATAATTAATGAAGATTTAAGTCGTATTTTATTTTCCCTTATGTTCTCCATATCTGTTATTTCAGTAGGATTTACATAATGTGGCATTTGAATTATAGAGAATAGAAATCTGGTCTCATTATAAAACCCTAGTCCATCTGGGAAATAATCTTGGGGTTATACTGGTTATATAAAGTATCCTGAAATTTTCTGATATTTCATATGTATAGGTAAATAAAACAGATTATTAGAAGGAATTTTAAAACATCTTTGTAGTGATGTTTTTATTTATTTTACATTTTAACCTTCTTTCAACTTCAGAGAGGAAAATTAGGTTAGTGGTAATTATTAACTAATGTCCCATAATAGTGCAGTGGTCATCTCAGCAGTTGTCAATAATTCAATTTCTAGACCCCACCCTTAGATATTAGATGTTCTTACTCAGCTGGTTGTAGTGGAAGACCCAGAACTCTATTTTAAACAAGTACCAACAATGATTCTAATTAAGTAGTCCCTGAGCCTCAGTGTAAGAAGCCATAGAAAAAGTAGTTCTTCAAACTAACATGCTAAAAGTACCACAATTAAGTATTCTAAATGCTACTGTAGCTTCCTGTGTGCTTCTGCAGCCTGATAGGGATGATTATTGTAGTGACTCTTTCTCTCAATAACAGTAGTGCAGCAATTTGGAGCCTCAAATCATAGTTATTACTGTATTCCTGGTGCTTAGTACAGTATTTGGTTCATTGTAGGGACTGCATAAATATCTTGGGATGCCTGAGTGAAGGAAACCCACTAGCTCCATGTTTAAAGTTTCCACGTTATTCACACTCCATCCTGTCTTTGAGTCAGCAGCCTCAAGTATGTGTGAAATTTTATCTGCCTCCTCAAACTGTATGGGCTTTTCATGGAAAGGACTGAGAGAGAAATAGAGCTGAGTGGTCACAAGAAAATGAAAAAATACCAAGCAATAGTTAAAGAAATCACATGATTCAAGAAAAGGACCTGTTTATCAGAGGCTCCAAAAACCTGGTTACAAGATTTATTGCCTTCCCAAACCCAGAGAGTAAAGCTTGTAAGAACTAGTTTAATCCAACATGGTGATGAATTTGACCAGCAAGCAACCTACAGGCTCGTTATACCTTCATTGTAATACCATAGCTTACTAAATAATGCATTGACTAGTGCTGTGGCAGTTCTAGCTGTGACCAAATATGGGTAGAAAAGGGTAGGGTGCCCAATTCTTGGAAAACCCCACCACTTTCCTGGAAAAACCATGAATATTCCACCCCCTAATATGAATATTCTATTCCTTAGTGAGAGGTAGCTATGTTAAGAAGAACCCAGAACCTAGTTGGATGTGACTCACTCTCTTGAGTATGCCTGTACTCCCTCTCTCTTGAGTGTGTACTTTGGCTTTATCGTAAACCTCCTTGTTTCTCTTTCACTTTGACTTATGCTTGAATTATTTCTCATGACAGTGTCAAAGACCTCAGTACTGGGCTGAGGTTGAGGGTCTCATCTGCCTCTGGAGACCTTCCCAAGCCTACCACTATCAGGAAGATGTCTATTTTCATTTCTCCTTGTAACAGTATTTTAACATATATGGACAGTAAAAACCTATCCAATAAAGCCATTTTGTGCTTATTTTTATGCATTATACTAGATTCTCATCTCCATGAGGGAAGGGACCTCATCTTTTTCACAATAATTTTCTCAGGACTTGGTAGTGACTACAAGCTCAGAAGCATGAATGAATGAAAAAAGTAACAAAATAAGTAATTTCATATCAATTCAATTTTCTTAAAATTGAATGTTGGAAGTTAATGAGGTTTTGTGGGTGATAAAATTTATTTTTATATAAAAAAAAGTCTGCCTTATTCTTTAAAAAGAAACTTATGATTGAAATGTTCCTTGTAAGAGACAGGATGATACAGTTTGACAGATTCTAAATTGGTGAAGCTTCAGTAGGGCCTTGTGGTTGAGTTTTCTATGTCAGTACCAAGTAGTTTACATTAGTAATTATGAAAATATAGCAATTTGAGCCTAAAATGTTTGTCTCGTTTAATATCCTAAGAGGTAAAGATGTTTTCCCATGAAATAGGTATCAAAATCGGAAGAGTTGGGTTTTTTTAGTTGAAAAACAAGGAAAACAGATATTTTCTAGTACCTGTGAAACTTTCTAAAATAAATTCTATTAATATACTCTTTAAAAATACCCTTATGATTATATTTCTTTTCAAAATGAAATAATGTCAACAAATAAGTTAGAAATCTGATAAAGCATAAAATCTCGAGCTTTACGCCCTTGGTGACTGTGACTATGATTTAATTTATATTAATTTTATCCAAATGACTTGCAGTGCTTTTTTTCTTTTTAAATTCAGACTCTTTGGAAGTGTCCCATATGTGCAACATTTACTTTGACAAGCTTATAGACATAATATCGTTATAAGTTATATATTGAGATAGCTCTGTACAACTATACAAACCTCTCTAGAGGTATAGAAACCTCTGTGTCACCCTGTCTCCTTTCTGTTCATATCTCAGGCCTCTTTCTCCACGTAGCTTTTGTCCTCAAAATATTCCTCTCTTTTACTTAGATCAGCTCACGTGAGCATATCAATTCCCTGCCTAGAAAGAATTGCTTGAATATCCTCCTAAATGTGTAGCCTGCAAATACTACCAAAGTTCTAGCTTCCAGAAAAAAACATAATTAACTGAAAAGTATAGGGACATACTGGGAAAAGGTCAAGAATTGGGACCTCCAAATTACTGAGGTCTAAGGGGAATACAGTTGTGACACCAGAGATTTAGACGTGTTTCACACCATATAAAGCTGAAAAAGATCAGCTGTCCATATGAAAGCATAACATTATTTTTATCATAGCAACAGCTCTTTGGGAAGACTGGGGTTGAATTGATTGTGAGGGGAGGTGGAGGCCAAGAAGAAACATCACAGAGGTGGGAAGGCAGACACTGACAGGCAGCAGAGGCAGACTGCTGGTCCCTCCCTCATTTCCTTCAGTTGTCTTCACACTCTGTCTGGTGACTGTCCCTGAATGTGTCCCCAACCCCACTTTACATTGACAGAGCATCCATATATATGCCTTTCCCCTAATTCAGATTTCTAAAGTACTTCATGAGTAATTGCACATGAAGGTCTACCACACCAAAAAATTTCAGGTATTTTTCTAGACGCATTTTCATCTTCAGCAGTCCTCTAATCGCTATTTTAGGTGGTTGTTCTCAGACATGATTTTGCCAAGGAAGATGGTTCTTTGTTTTCAATTTCTTTAAACATCTTTATGATACTGGGAATGTCATTGGCTGTAGTAATAATCCAAGGAGAAATAAGACTATCATTTAGATTTTTTTTTGTTTTTAGATTCAAGGGGTCCATGTTTTTTACATGTGCAGGTTTGTTACACAGTTATATTGCATGATGATGAGACTTGGACTTTCGTTGAGCCCATCACCCAAGTGGTGAGCATGGTACCCAGTGGGTATTTTTTCAACCCTTCTCCCTTCCCTCTCTTCCCTAACTTTTAGGAGTCGCCAGTGTCTGTTGTTCCCAATCTTACAAGCCTGTGTGTATTCAGTCTTTAGTTTCCAGTTATAAGTAAGGACATGTACTATTCTATTCTCTGTTTCTGTGATAATTCGCTTAGAATGATAGTCTCCAGCTATATCCATGTTGCTTCAAAGTACATGATTTTGTATGTCTATTGTATTCCATGGTGTATATGTACCACATTATCTTTATCCAGTCCACCGTTGTTTCATGTTTTTGCTATTGTGGATACTGTTGCAATAAACATATGCGTGTAGGTGTCTTTTTGACCATATATTTTTATACTTTGTCCCTCTAATAAATGATTGTGATAATGAGTCATGTCTTCAAAAGAAAAACACAAATTAAACTCCAGATTTTATAGAATCTACTAATTTCAATTCTAACATCTGTTAACGTATAGGAATAATAGGTAAAAGCCATGTTGTTGAATTTTATTTATATTTACCTTGCCTTTTTATTATATATACTTTGTTCTAAAATAAGGAAATATTGGATATTCAAAAGTTAGGAATTGTGTTTTGAAAAACTAATAGTTTATATGGAATGATTTCCAAGCCAATATTAAACTGTAATTTAATGAATTGGAATATCAATTAAACTGCTTTTTTTTTTTTTTAAAGGTGATGGTGTTTGTACATGCTCGAAATGCCACTGTAAGAACAGCTATGTCTCTAATAGAAAGAGCAAAAAACAGTGGCCAGACTTCCTACTTTTTACCTACCCAAGGACCTGAATACGGACATGCAGAAAAACAGGTAGGGAACAAAAAACAGCAAGAGGATAAGAAAGCATATAATGTGCCACATATACCAGGCATTTTGTATTTAAAAGACCCACAGTTTCAATTTCCAAGAAGTTAATTTTACAGCTTTCTCATGTCATCATCTTGACTTTTCTCTTGATATAATGATCTTTTTTAAAAGGTCTCACTGCATGATGACTGCATGATGTATTCACTTAACTTCTCATTCCATCTGGTTATAACTGAAGTGTTTAGTTCTGCTCTTTAAAATATAATTAAATTATAAAATGTAGTGTATTTCATGTACGATGTTAGTATCTAATAGGTTTATTATTGTTCTTTTAAAGGATTAGTAAATATATTTTCAAAATTTCTTAATCTTAGTTTCTTTATTTTATTTATTTATTTATTTATTTATTTATTTATTTATTGGAGTCAGAGTCTCATTCTGTCACCTAGGCTGGAGTGCAGTGGCATGTTCACAGGTACTGCAGCCTCGACCTGTTGGGTTCAGGCTATCCTCCCGCCTCAGCCTTCCAAGTAGTTGGAACTACAGGCATGAGCTACCATACCCAGCTAATTTTTTGTTTGTTTGTTTGTTTTTTGATTTGTTGTAGAGATGAGGTCTCACCAAGTTGCCCAGGTTGGTCACGAACCCCTGGACTCTGACAATCCTCTTGCCTCAGCCTCCCAAAGTGCTGGGATTACAGACTTGAGCCATCTATCAATATTGATAGATAAGACCTAAACAAACTTAAAACTCTTTCTAAGAACGTAAAGGAATCCTGAGATCAAAAAGTTAGAAAATGACTGCCTTGCTACTCAATGTACGCTTAAAGGACCAAAAGACCTTGGGATCCCTGCATCTTTGTTAGGAAATCAGACCTTTAGGCTCCGCCGCAGACTTATCACATCATTTAGCATTTCAGCTAAATTCCCAGGTGATTTTTTGCACATAATGATTTGGAAGCACTGCTCTGTATCTTAAGATAGTATCTTAACATTTGTATTAGGTTTTATTTAATTATGTCAGATAATAGTGTAGATCAAGATTGGGCAAACTTTGGCCTGAGGGCCAAAGGTGACCACCTGTTGTATAATTAAAGTTTTATTTGAACACACCAAACCGATTTCTTTATTGTCTGTAGCTGCTTTTTTGCACTATAGGGAAAGAATTGAGTAGTTGTAACAGGGACTGTGTATTACACTCTGTGCCTTTGCAGAAGTATGTGGACCCCTGATTTAAAGCTATGAAAATAAATTTTGAAATTAAAAAAAATCAATGGGTTTAAAATAACAGTATCTTAAGACGTTTTATATATATAAAGTAAGGTTTAACTGTTTACTTAATAGCTGTGAGCTGCCAAACATTATGCTACATGAGTTCACATTTATTATCTTAGTAAAGTATATTTAATTGACTATACTATAAATTTCACCATTTTATATTTTTATTTAAAATTCTGACTGTGGTAAACTGATGCCAGTTGTTTTGAGCATCAGATTCTCTCCATTTAGAACTATAAAATTTCTTCATTTTTTTAACTTTATGAAAATTTTTGTAAGACAACATTTATTATACAACTTTGTGTTCGTCCAGTTGTTTATTCATTATGAATTTATAAAAGTCTTTGAAAAGTTAAGATGATATTCACAAGTCTTGTTTCACATCTTTGGAAATACAAAACTCGATTGTATTTAAAAGCCAAGCCTTGAGAGCCACCTTGTGGATTTCTAGTTACTTCATCCCTCTCAAGTCTGAGAACTATTATTGTTTTAAATAATGCAGGTCTATTATTTAATTGTTGTTATAATAATATTTAGCATTTACTGAGTGTTTGCTAGTGTCAGGTACTATTTTTATTGTTTTATATGATTCATTGAATCCCCACAACAACCTATGATGTAAGTTTATACCATTATTACCCCTTGATATGGCATATTTATAAGTAATTCAAATGTAGCATGAAATAGTCTAGAGCATATAGTAATAATTTATGAGACATTTTTGAATGATGTTTATTTAAGGCAGTGACACCAAATGCATATTCATAGCTCACTATGCTGAAAAAGAAATAACATGGAGAAGTGGAAATTTTTTAATACAGTTGGGTAGGCTTGATCATCCCTAGTCATTTTTATTATACCTTTTTTGTATTTTTATTACACTTGATTTTTATCCTGATCCAAATATTATTGGATTTTTTTCTACAAGAATGAATTGCATACACATTTATTAAGTACATACTTTCAAGGAACATTGTCCTATTCACCATTATATTCCCAGCCTTTCATATTTTTCCGATAGGTACTCCAAAATTATTTTTATCTTTGCTTTTATTCCTCTGAGACAGATATTACAATAGATGCTTTCACTTTAATTCTCTTACTTGATTCACACCACTGTTCTTTCCTTTAATGATTCTTATCCCCATTTTACAGATAAGGAAACTAAAACTGAGAAAGTAAATAATTTTCTCAGAGACTCTATATAATAAATAGTAGAGCCATGATTTGAACCAGTTTGACTCCAAAGCCCACTCCTTTCACTACACTGTGTTCTATTTATTCAAACACATGACATACAGTCTGGGACTTTCTAAAGCTTTTAGGGCATTGAGTCTTCTTCTTTTTTTAATAAAATGAAAGAACATTTCTTTAACATAACTACATTCCTCGCTGCTTCTAAAATATTTTAAAAAGTGGGCCCCTCCATATTGCATACAATCGCAAAAGATAGGGTAATCTTTCTGAATATGTTCTCAAAGCTTTAAAATTTAAGATTATTTCTCTAGTACTAGTAGCATATTTCTTCTTATTTCCTGAAGTGCCTTTTGATCTTAATGGTAGGCATTCCAAGGAAGCTCTTACCAGGATGCTAGGAGATAATTTCTTCCCATGTTTTTGAAAAATGGAAATTAAGTACTCAAAACATTAAAATTTAATTAGAAAGTAAACTTGCTTCAGTAGTACATAGAAATTTACACTCATGACTCCAGTTATACAGGTAAATTCCTACCATGCCACGGTGACACTTTACCCCTAGGTGTTCAGTATAACCATCTCAACTTCTGACATACTGAGTAAGGTATTTGAAAGCACCTCTTTACAGTTTCATTCAACACAGCATAACTTTATCTATACAGATAGTAAATAAAACTCCATTAAGAAAATCCTCCTTTTCTCTCTCTTTCTGTGTGTGTGGGGTGTATGTGTGTGTGTGTGTGTGTGTGTGTGTGTGTGTGTGTGTGTGTGTGTGTGTGTGTGTGTGTGTGTGTAATAAGGCTGTTTTCTGTGTTTTAGCTAACCCCACAGCTCAAAATGAGTCTTTTCTCTCCAGTAAATAACAATTATACCTCAGAACCCTCATATCATTTCTCATCTTTAATATCAAAGCCACCCCCAGAGAAGAAGCCAGCTCTATTTCCTAATTGTCCAGTGGAGGAAGGAAAGTGAAGTGTACCAAGAGGAGCTCAGGCTATAGAAATGGAGCTTGGGTTCTCCCTGGGCAAGGGACTGTCTCAGTAATTAAAAATGACACCCTAAGCAAGAGAGTACAGTAACAAAAAACTCAGGTTGTGACTTCACCTCTAGAAGACTTGCAACCTTAGACATTTAAACATTTCTGAAACCTACTTTCTCTTCTATCAAATGCAATAATAATGGAGTTAATAATGGAGTAAATAATACCAGTTTCAGTGGTTTATACTTGAGAAGCAAATGAAATGATGTATGAAATTATTTTGGAAACAAAACAATGATAAGAAATTACCTATTCTATCATAGAAGTCATTTTTAGAAAATATATGATAATTTAAAAATGGTTAAAAGGATACCAAAATATATGAGTAAGTTATCCTAATTTACCCTTTCTATTATTATTACTTTTTTAATCTCCCCAAGATAGATGCTGTCTTAAGAAACCATTGTTTTCTATAAAGTAAAACATGCTTTAGGGAAGAATAGCAGCTTATATTTATGGAAGTAAGTGGATGCAGATATTTTCATGAGTAAGCTATTGGTTTCAATTATGATTTCAATTTTAAATTAAATAAATGTTTCGTTTCGAATTTTCAGATTGTTTCACTTGAGATCTCAGTCAAATCAATATTTTCTTTTTGGGTCAAAAACTTTAATAGCTTTAAATATTCTAATGCTGGATTGAATGTTTTCACCCAGTCCTGTACAGTATTTCTCAGATTTATGGCTGCTGATGTGAGTTCAACTTTTTTTTACACATATCAATGATACTGAGAATTTTTCTTTTAGGTAGAAATTGTCTATCGTGTAATAAGTCTTAAGAATGTAGTTATTGAAAATAACTATTGAACATGCTATAACACTAGGAGGAATCCGATATAATATATACCCTCAAGCTACTTTAAAGTTTAATTTTATAACTTTTTATTATCTAGATCTAACCAACCATCTCCTTGTTTTTAGAGATTCAGCTTTAGCCTTTGCCTAAATCAATGGAAACTGTAATCAATGCCAGTTTCGTTTAGTTATCTGATATTTACTATTGAAACCTTTCTTTATTTCTACTTGAACAGCTTAATAGTATTAGTATGACCAAATTTAGAATTTCCTCTTTCTGGAATAAATGATATTAAGGGAATACAATAGCCCCTTTTCTCTTATTTTTTTACTTTAAACATATCCAAAATATCATCATCACAGAGTTTATTCCTTCCCGGCCATATATTATCAACCTCTTTTTCCTTTCCAAGACTAATTTAATAATTCTCCTGTCATTTGCAAACACATAAGAAAGAAGTTAAAAGTTATTTGTGTCTTTTAAATAAAACCAAACAAAATTGGTAAAAGATACATCTGATTGCTTAATTGATTTTTTTTTGTTTTCAAAGGGACATAACCTCATACAGATTAAAAGCTTTAGATCAAGATAAGCCTGAGTTTAACTTTTACTCACACACTATAACATACCTTTTTAACTTTCTCTAGCTATTGTTTTACTACCTACAAAGTGGCAATAATACTCATATCTTAATTTTTACTAAAAAACTAATATATAGCTTGCCTGACACATGGTAGACACTCTGTAAATAGTTACCTATGAGGTTTGAAGAGGAAGAAAACAGTTTTAAACAGTGATAGATATCACAATTAAATTTAAAGCTTTGGAACTATAAAAAATAAAATTGAATTGTAAAAGACAATAAGCAGGTTGGTAGAAATATTAGTCACAGCCTCAACAGGCTAGTTAATGTCTTCATCTTTATATATACACTTGTTAAATTTAATAACTGAAACATAAAGTTTCCAGTAAGTAAATGAGCAAAAAGAAAAAATAAAGTGGTTAAAAAAAACTGGAAGAAAAAAATTATCAGGTAGAATTAATGTAAGTTAACAGTACATTATTCTTAAAGCCAATATAAACTAAAACGTAAATTCTCAAAACTAAAAACATGATACTGTTCTCAGAAACTACACATGATGATGTTCAGTTCTAAAGATGATCTGAGGATTTGGTGCATAGATTTCCTGTGGCACTGATCAATTTACTTCTTTAAAAAAAAGTTTCAGCCGGGCTCAGTGGCTCAGCCTGTAATCCCGCACCTTGGGAGGCTGAGGTGAGTGGATTGCCTGAGCCCGCAGGTTCGAGACTCACCTGGGCAACTTGGCAAGACCTCATCTCTACAGTAAATCAAAAAATTGCCGGGCATGGTAGCGCGCGCCTATAGTTCCAGCTACTTGGAAGACTGAGGCGGAAGAATCACCAGAGCCCAGCAGGTGGAGGCTGCGGTGGCCGGGAGCGGCCACTGCACTCCAGTCTGGGTGACAGAGTGAGACTCCAACTAAAAAAAAAAAAAAGTTTTAATACTATATTTTAACAGCCAAACTTTTTCAGAGACTTTAACCTTGAAATTCTAAATTTTGGAATCTTTCCAAGGGAAGACTAAAAGAAAAAGTTAATATATACCAAGATTTTTGTCCTACCATATTATATAATAAAAGAACAAACAGCCTCATTAAAAAGTAGACAAAAGACATGAATAGACACTTCTCAAAAGAAGATATATGGGCAGCCAACAGACACATGAAAAAGTGCTCAGCCTCACCCATCATCAGAGAAATGCAAATCAAAACTACATTGCGATACCACCTAATCCTGGTAAGAGTGGCCATCATTAATAAAACAAACAACAACAGATGCTGGTGAGGATGCAGAGAAAGGGGAATGCTTCTACACTGCTGGTGGGAATGCAAACTAATTCAACCTCTATGGAAAACAGTGTGGTGATTTCTAAAAGAACTAGAAATCAACCTTCCATATGACCCAGCAGTCCACCTACTGAGAATATACCTAGAGGAACTCAAATCATCCTACCAAAAAAGATACCTGCACACACGTTTATTGCAGCACTATTCACAATAGCAGAAACATGGAACCAACCATGCTGCTCATCAAAACTGGGCTGGATAAAAAAATATGGTACATAATACGATGGACTATTATGCAGCCATAAAGAAGGACAAACATATGGACTAAGCAGCAACTTGGATGGATTTAGAACCAATAGTACTCAGTGATGTATTACAGCAACAAAGAACAGAATACCACATTTTCTCACTCATATGCGGACCATGAACATTTGTCTAATACTATAAGAAAGGGATTGACAGTAGTGGAATGGGTGGGGTGGGTGGGGGGCACAACACCAATAAAGGTATCTGATCTCAAACCAGGCAAAGTGGGGACCAAAGCGAGGCCCAAACTTTACCAGCACGCTGCCCACTTGTATTCCTAATCCTGAATTGTGCCCCGTATCTTTAAAATAAAATATATTAAAAAAAAAGAAAATATACAGACCCTGCGTATACAAGGGGGGACACCAAAATACCCAGAATTTATTTATAAAAAATGATGTATTTATTCTTATATGCTTAAGCTTCAGTCACCTTCATAGTCTCTCCATTTGATGCAATATGCCTAAACAGAGATGCTTTTTCAACACTGCTCAAAACAGTTTTTGAATTCATCAATTTTGATGCCTTTTAGTGCTTCTGCCATTATTTTGTTAAACCTCTTCCACATCAGCAGAACATTTACCTCTGAGGACTTATTTCATCTGGGGAAACAAACAAAAGTTCCTTGTGGCGGGATCAGATGAATAGGGAGGGTAGAGCATGGGGATCATGGTATTTTGGGTCAAAAACTGCTGAACACTCAGCGTGGTGTGGAAATGCATGCCTGTAAGTCATCCATCATAAAATGGGTAAACACTTTGAAGGAATTTCCAAAACATAATTTACTGCAGCTGAACGCAGCCTCTCTCGACATCATTATCTGGTACAATGATGTCAGTGGATTCCTAGAACACGTGCCTCGTGGGGGAAGCCTATATTACAAGGGATCTGCCTTCTAAAAGATAATTCCAAGGTTTGGGATTTTTTTGGTCCCCCCTCATACATATACACCAGTAGGGGAATTTTTAAGTCATGTGTGGACAATAATTAAATAATGTAAACCAATTAAGAGTAACTATTTTAAGACGGGCTCGGTGGCTCAGCCTGTAATCCCGCGCTTTGGGAGGCTGAGGTGAGTGGATTGCCTGAGCTCGCGGGTTCGAGACCCACCTGGGCAACTTGGCGAGACCTCATCTCGACAATAAATCAAAAATTAACCAGGCGTGGTAGCTCGCACCTGTAGTTCCAGCTGCTTGGAAGGCTGAGGCGGAAGGATCACTGAAGCCCAGCAGATCGAGGCTCCAGTCTGGGCGACGGCGTGAGACTCCAACTCAAAAAAAAAAAAAAAAAGAGTAACTATTTTAGACTATAATTCAATTCTAAACTAATATGTTGATTTTATTTCTATTGAGCACATGTCTTAAATGCCACAGTTAATGCTAAGGACCCCTGCCTTTAAGGGCACAAGCCATCTCACAAAAGATTTAGGGGGGAAAAAAAAAAAAAAAAAAAATATATATATATATATATATATATATATATATATATATATGTCTATATATATGAATTTGTAAAACTAAAAGTAGTAAATGATGCAAGAAAAGAACAAACAGCTCAATGGAAATGTAAAAGAGAAGCAGATTAATTCAAGCCAGTGATCTCAGATTTTAGTCAGCAATAAGAGTGATAATAGGCATTCCAAGGAAAGAGGATGAGAACATAGACAAAGGGAATCTGGATATTTTTGGAGAATAAATGTTCTCTTTTCACTGGGATGTAAGGTGCTAGACATGTAGGATTTGGTCAGAATAAGGAAGACCTTAAATTCCATGCCTAGACTTTCATACTTAAAATGCAATGAGAAGCTATTGAAGATTGTTGAAGAGCCAATATATATGACCAGAATTTAAGTGCTGAAAAGTAGGATTCACTTTCTTCCAAGCAGGAGACATTCTCATGACCTAGGTTTGAAAGTAATCTACCATATTTTCACTTTGAATAAGTGATACTCTTTTTAAAGCATATAGTAAGTAGCATTGGGATTTTATCTTTATTTCTTTTGCTATGACTTTTACTGAAATTTTGATTGTGGCAATTTGTGTTGCTTTGCTTTGAGATGTATTTTAGAAGCATAGAATAAATTTATTACTAATTTATACATATTGTTAAGGAACAATGCTGTTTTAGATAGGTATGTTAATTGGAATATTGTTGCTTACTCATTTGAATAATACTTGAGTAGGAGAAGCACTTGAAACTATATTAGATTAAATAAGTAATGTTGTAAATCCTTAGGAATACAGAGATTTATAATGATTGATAAAATGTAAATATCAAAAACACATTTTTGAGACTGGACACAGTGGCTCACACCTGTAATCCTAGCACTTTGGGAGGCCGAGGTGGGAGGATTGCTTGATCCCAGGGGCTTCAGGCTAGGCAACTCAACAAGACCTCATTTCCACAAAAAATAAAATTAAATTAAAAAGCTGGGCATGGTGGCACACACCTGTAGTCCAGCTACTTGGGAGACTGAGGTGGAAGGATTGCCTGAGCCCAGCAGGTGGAGGCTGCAGTGAGCCGTGATCATGCCACTGCAGTATAATCTGGGCACTACAGTGAAGCCCCGACTCAAAAAAATAAGTAAATAATAAAAAATAAAAACACTTTTTATGGTATAATTTTAAGCAATTTTTATTTTGGTATTTATTTAAAGATGACTAAATGAATTAAAATAATGCAGTTTTAGATGAGATTTATCTTTTGCTAATCAGGGTGCTCTCTCTGGAATGCTAACTTGTTTCTATAAAATTGGGCTGTAGTAATAATCAGGACAGGCCATATAGAAACCAGTACCGTCTTTGAAGGGCTATGACATGTAACAGAGCAAATGGTACTTCTTTTCTCCCCAAGTGCATAATTAACACAGCTAGAATGACATATGGAAATTAGTTAGGGGGATTAGGCTAATCTGGGTCACTGTGAGTTGATTGTATACATATTAACCTCAAAGTGTTCTTGGTGGTGGTCACTCAGCAATTTTTAAAAAATTTTTAATGTTAAAGATGTAGGGTATAATTCAGGGTTAGTTATACAAATGTTCATTATACCAGGTACCCTTGCTGACAAGGTGTGCTCCCCCTTCCCCCAGCAGATTCCCATTACTGCCAATCCCACCGCCTCCCCGACCCTACCACCAGGCAGTTTCCTGCTACTGCCAATCCTTTTCTTATAGTATTACAATAATTGTTCAAGGTCCACTTATGAGTGAGAACATGTTATACTCAGTTCTTTGTTTTTGTGTTAGATCACTCAGTATTATAGACTCTAAGTCCATCCAAGTTGCTGTGAAGTTCATAATTTTGTCCTTATTTATTGCTGCATAATATTCCATTGTGTATATGTACATTTTTTTTATCCAGTCCTCTTCTGATGGTCAGCACGGTTGTTTCCATGTGTTTGCTATTATGAACAATGTACCCAGAAAATATTTACTATGTGCAAGTTACCAGTCACTGTAATAGATCAATAGGCATCAAGACAAATAAACTATCAACCTTTTTATAGTGTACTTTGGTAGACACTTGTTGTATCAATTAGAATTTAGTAAAGGAAACAGAAAACATTCTAGGTACATATTAAGTAGACAAGAATTTTGTACAGGAAACTAGGTGTTTATTAGAAATTTGCTAAGATTGGAGGAGTAGAAGTTTGGGACTACCACTCGAACTCTTGAATTCAAGAACTAGCTACATGGTAGTGATTAACAGTTTAAAAGCCATAGTTGTTACTACCAATGCCTTCCTACATTCATGAGCACACTACAAAGCCAAATTTTGAATATATGGTACATCTGTTAAATTTTCAGTCCTCTTCAAGAGCTTGCTTGCCAGCAAAAGACAGCAGCTGGAAGATAGTTATCTCTTCACTAAATTTTGTGTGAATGCTTTTAATTGGCAGAGTGGACTTTTTTAGGTAGTGCCCTAACTACAAGAGATCTGAGAAAAATATTTTTTACCTTCCAGTACATGCAGTACAGTAAGGCTTATAAAGGTGGTGAGAGTAGATATTGTGTGCTGATTAATATTCATTCCTTGCTTTAATTGGAAATGGAAATATTTTTAGGAAGAAAAAGTAACCACTCCTTTGCCCTAGTGAATCTTATGTCCTGAAAGGACAGAAAAATTACACAACTAATTAAATGATTGATTTTAATTGCATTTGTAATAAAGAATAGAGATAAGCTGGGCTCGGTGGCTCAGCCTGTAATCCCGTGCCTTTGGGAGGCTGAGGTGAGTGGATTGCCTGAGCCCACGGGTTCGAGACCCAC